>NW_015150685.1:161076-177353 GCF_000732505.1 Cyprinodon variegatus
ATCGATATCGGTTATCGGCTACATGAATTTTAAAATATCGGCATATCGGATATCGGCCAAAATCCCAATATCGTGCATCCCTAATTGTAACACATATTTAAATATCCATCTTTTTTTCCTATTATTGTCATTGAATAAAATAACATAATATAACAGTAGACATAAATCAGCCCTATTTATTTTAGAAATAATAAACAGAAACACGATGGGTTAGAATGTTGGTGAATTGATGCAAAACAGAGATGGCTACAAGACCATGGAGCACCTAAAGAAATTATGAAAATAAAAAGATTATGTCTTAATATTAAAAGCCAATTCTATTTATTTTGGTTTTTATCGCTTTATTGACCAGTTTGCTATATTTCGTCAAAGTTTAAGCTCTTTAGTTTGCCAGTTGTCAAAGCGGATAGTAAATGTTGCCCTGGGGAGGCGGAGGTACAAACTCCTGTATGTCCGGGACAGACTGCTCCAATTTATATCTAGAAAAGGCTGGTTACCCTCAACTGAAGGATGTACAGTAGGAGCAAAACGATTTTCCACAGGCTTGGGCTACAACAAACGATTATTTTGCTTTTGTTGATTATTTTTATTGATTAATTGATTCATAATGAAATTGTTAAAGATGCCTTAAAGGAGATTTTATACAGATTTTAGTTAGTTGAGGAGTTCTGGACAAAAAAAAGAAACTAAAATTCCAAATATTTTTGTGCATAATTATTGCCCTGAGTGGTTGCTCATTTGGTTAGTGTCTATATACTCCAATAAACGATTCATCAATTATTTAATTAGTTAATTATTTCAATACGTCATTATTTCATTCAATCGTTTTAATCCCTACTACAGTCTAAAGCCTTCTCTGTCTGTTCCCAGTCAGAGGTTTGCAAGTTCTAGTTTGATTCGAAGGGTTTATAGGTAGCTTATTTAACCAGTGAGACTAACTTTAAAATGTAAAACATTTAATTTTATGTTGGGCAGAATCAGCTTGAGCTCTTTGAACAGGAGCTGCAGAAGCAGGATAGGGAAGTTTCTTTTTATAACCATCTGTTAATAGAAAACATATGTTGGGCAAATTAAATGTATGTGTGTGTGTCTCCGCTCTCTTCAAAGGATTCACAGTTCATAAACCAGTCACATCTTGTCCTCTGCTTCTCTTTCCTCTCTGTCAGAGGAAGCATTGTTCGTGCTTTAGCTGCTAATATTAGGCGACATATGAGAGAGAAAAATAAAGAGAAGTGGTTTATTTCCTCTCTATGTTTCATCATAATGGCCTTTTTCTCATGTCGGACGTTTCTGCATTCACATAGAGCTTCGTCGGGGTACTTTACTAATCCGGCAGCTTTCTGTCTCCTACTGCTCCTAAATTCAGCTTCAAAGCTGCATTTTTAAAATCCAGCCGTTAGGCGGAAACAGGGCGGAGCCTCACCTCGGAGCCCACCGGTAACCTGACTCCAAACTGCTGTTCTTTCATCTGCAGGCTGTGTCATTTCATGACTGCTGCAGGAAATGAGTCGACATGTCACCCTCGGTATCTTTAGCTAAACTGCTAAAGCTTCTGAGTCATATTAATGCTAAATTTGAACCGCAGAATAAAGTTAGACGAAACGGCCTCGAGTCTCTGTCATCCTCTGACCGGCCTGTCCTTCACTTTTATTCAGATTTAAATATACAAACACATTATATGCACCCCTGATGGCAGTATCTAAAATAAATAAAATTAATTAAACATTTATTAAGAAACATTGGAGTGTGTAGATTCCCTAATGATTATTATTTTTATATTTTTTTTCTTAAAATAACCTCTGTCTCCATTCATTTGAACTAAAACAATTCCTGTAAAATAAAACTCCACTAAAATGGCTTATATTGTTATAGCGAGAAGAATATATGAAATACAAACTTTAATTTTTTAGTTACGAATGTTCTGTCCTACCATTTATTTGGATGGAAAGAAACAAAACGAAAAAGAGATCATGCAGTTTCTATATGAAAAGGCTAAGCCAAGATTCAGTTGGGTACATTTGTTGCTACAACAATAAGGTGTCACTTTTAATTTGCAGTAAAGAATCTGAAATATGACTGATTACTAAATTAATCAGAGACCTGGAGGCGGGAAAATAAAATGTAGATCTCTGTGCTTTTAGTTGATTGTTTACTCTTTTCACACTTTTTGAGAAACCTATGATTTCTCTGTCAAAGTGGTTCATTAGAGACGACTCTTCATTTACATGCACATTACAGCATGTCTGTTATCATTTTAACCACAGAAGGAAATCACAATATATTTATAATATATAACTGTCTACAGGACGTAAAGTGACTGGTGACAGTGATTGGATTACTGATTTAATTCAATTCAGTTTATTTCTATAGAACCAATTCACAACACGTCACCTCAAGAAGGCACTTTACAGTTCAACCAGATCATCATGTCTGATTGATTCAAAGTTTTCTATCAAAGGAAAACCAGTTGATTGCATCGACTCATCGACTCAAATGCAATCCCTCACACTAAGCATGCTTTTAGCGACAGTGGAGAGGAAAAACTCCCTTTTAACAGGAAGAAACCTCCAGCAGAACCAGGCTCAGTGTTAGCGGCCATCTGCTGAGGCCGACTGGGGTTCAAGGAGACAGAAGCAGAGATACAAAAAGCAGCAGTACATTCTCTATCAACCTCTTTATTCTTCTTTCTTGTCCTCCTTTTGAGTGGGGTTCCTCAGGGCTCAATTCTTAGTCCCCTTTTAATTGTCTAAACATTTGCTTTTGTTTATTATTTCTTAAATGCCTTTGAATTGTTCCCATTTTAAAGAAATGAAAATTGAAATGGTGGATTTTTAGCGACACCTTTTACCTCCATGATCTTGGTACCTTTGTTCACTTTGTGAAGCCAACCATTATAGATTTAGATTTTAAAATTGACCATTAAGAGTAACCTTAAATTTGAAAGGATATTAAAGGCAGTAACAGAACCTAATTTGTTTGGGTTGTTGTTGGGTTATTTTAGTTTTAGGCAGCTGAAAAAGCTAAGGCCCATTTTTCCACAGCATCCCTTTGATTTAGCTGCCCATACCTAAATTACAACTCAGCAGGACTATTTTAATGCCCTTTATGCTGGGATCCATTAACTTGTAATCACCTGTTTTTAAGGCCCCGTCCACACGAAGTCAAAACGAACACTAAACGCTAATATTTTCCAGAATGTTTGTCTTAAAGACGGAGACGTAAAATAAATGTGATCGACCACATGAATGCATGAAAACGCTGCAAAATGTATGCCAGGCCTGTAAGTGGCGCTGTGGTGCCAAAGCAAAAATAGGCGAAAACAGGCAACGAAATGTTGGGCATGCGCACTAATATTTATACAGCAACCAAACCGGAAAACCCCTGCGGGTCCATTTTCGTGGTTCAGTCAAATTGAGGTACTGAACTATGTCGTCGATATTGCTCTGTTCTTCCTGGAGATATTCCAGAAGAAGAAGATTCTGTTGTAAGCCCGACAGCAGGGTGAGTAGCATGAGCAGCAACCATTCAACACAGTACGGCGCCATTGTTGTTGTGATACTGTGTCGCGCATGCGTGTTTAGAGGCGACGCAATGACGCATGCGTTTAAGAAAAAAAATGCAGTCAGAGCTTAAAGATGGAAACGCGAAAACGGTGTTTCAAAATCTTCCCACTCTGAAGGCTTAATAAAAAAAAGATTGTTTACAGACCCCCGAAACGCCGGCTTCGTATGGATGAGAGGCTGGTTTGGTGAAAAATTAGTGAATTTAGGCCAGGGTTTGACTTCGTGTGGACAGGGCCTTAGACGACCAAAAATAATGCTGCACATCTTTTAACTAACGCAAGAATATTTGATGACATTATATTTGTTATGAAATCCTCGCATTAGCTGAACATGGCAAAACAAAACAGCAGAAAACCCAGAACAAACTCTAGGCTCAGGATTGATCTGGTATTTACAGTATTATCAAAATGACCTCCTGTTACACATCATACAGGCTTCCTCGTTAGCAGCTTTTAAATCTTTTCTCAAAGCCTGCTTCTATATTATGTTTTTTGCTGTCTTTAAATTTGTTGATGATTCGTTTTTGTGTTGTGGTTGTCTTTGTTGTTGTTTCTGTTTTCTCTTATTTTTCTTTTTATTCCCATATCTGATACTACTTTGAGTGTTTTGCACGGTGCAGCACTTTACCTTTGATGGTTTGATGGGCTTCATAAAAAAAAAAAAAAAAAAAAGTGAACTTGAATAACAGCTGTTAGAAGTTATTATAATTACAAAAAAAACTACAGCAATATACATAATTTTGTCAAAATTATTAATGTATTCTAGACGCCTGGGCGATACAGACGAAAAACAGTATCTTCATATTTTTTAGCTGACTGGCAATATAGATATTTAATTAACGCTAACTTTTTTTTAAAATACGCAATAATAAAAAAGCATCCCTGAATCAAAGCTTTGTCTAAAATGTCACACAGGTAAATTTTTTAAAAACTATTGTAAATAAAAATTACAAGTAAATGAATAATAACCTACTGACATACAGTCTTTTGTAATCTCTCGGCGAAAAAATATTACAATATCTCAGTATATTGCTCAGACTAATATCTTAGAAATGCTTTAGGTAAAGGTCGAGATGCTTTTCTCAGTCCACCAAAAGTCTTTCAGGTAACTTTGGATTTAAATTTGACCAAAATATTAGCAGAAGCGTCATGCTTCTGAGAACTCTTTACCTCTGCCTAATATCTCTGGGCTTCTTAGGAGTTCTACGTTGTATTTTCTAATTCAAACATTCAGTCACGCTTAGGTTCAGGCTCCGGTTACTTTATTAATACCGAAGCTCGATTTACTTTACAGCAAGATAAGATAATGACATTTATTTAAGGCAGACATAGACCTACTCCCACACATGCATTAAAACAAACGCATGGACATAAAAACATATTTTTTTGTAAGTACTTAAAATTCCACGAAATGAGGACACGTGAGATAAAAGTAGGACAGATCTAAATTTACTCAAAAAAAGCATAAAACCAAGTCAAGTTATATAAAAAAATAAGAAAGAATAAAAATATAAAAAGAGGGGGAAGTATTGAACTTTCTGAAGGAGAAATCTAGAAAGCTTTAGTACAGCAATGCAAAGGTTCCCAAATCTCGTCACAGGCCCTTCACACGTAAGTGGATGTAACAGGGAAATTATGCAATAAACCAGCCCTCTGACACCCCAATCCTTGAGTGTTACTCTCCTGAGATTTTATGATGCAATCTGGCTCCATCACAACTGAATCACAAGGATGAATTAGCCCTTTAAATTTCAGTTCTTTTAAATCCTGGCAATTATTAAGGTGTGCTGTAGCAGGCGTATATCTAAACATTGCAGGATGTGGGGAATAGGACTGGGGTTACAGACCACTGGAACCAACAAATACAAAGTACCATTTAGTTGTGAAGATAAGGGAAAGTTACACATGGTTTTCAAAAAAAAAAAAAACAACTGGAAATTTGGGTTTCGTGTGTTTTTACCAACTTTATAGCTTGAAACTCTCCAAAAACAAGCTTTTGCAGAAAGTTTGCTACTATTTGGTAAATATGGTCTATGGCGGAGGTCTTCAACAGGGGGTCCGCAACCCCTATGGGGTACACAGAGGTACTGCATGAGGGTCGCGAAAGTTCTGGTTGATTAGACTTTTTTTTTTTTATCTTCCCCCCTGCAGTTTTTCCCACTAATTGAAATGTCTTTAAATACACATTGACATGAATTCAACACACTGTAGTAAACAGATAAATGGAGGCAGAAGATGCCTTTCAGTCATCAATGCACACATTCAGCGACACACAGGAGCTCTTTCAAGCTGGGCACCGTTTCATTCACAACACCTGTTGCATCAACGAGGAATCAGAATCAGAAATACTTTAATAATCCCAGGAAAAAAATACTTTCATTACATTACTCCATCTGTAATAGAGTGACTATAGGACCAGATTGATAGAACACAATTTCATACAATATATATATTTGGGGGGTCCCTGCTCCACCTCGCCATCAGTTTGGAGGTCCTTGGCCTGGTCTATGGGTACATCAACACATACTGTAAAACATCACAAAGGTTTGAGCATGAAGAAGCTGCACAAGCGAGGGATGGTACCTCTCACATTTCAATCGATACAGTACCAATACCCGCTCTCTCAGATTCAATGTACTTAACTTAATAGTAATGAATGTCAGTTCATTTAAATAATTCAACAGCTCAACATTTTTAAATTGTCATTAAACACTAGGCTTAACAACCTGGAGTAGGTGGAGAGCATGTTGATGATGATGTTGCTTTCTCACTTATATCTTCAGTATCACTGTTGCCAAAACAAAATGTTTCAACTATCTCCTTTCCCATGTTGTTGGGGGAAGACAAGTTTATAATAGATGCAGGGGTGGTAACAGTGACTGGATCTAAGGGTTTAGAAGATTGCACACTCTTTAGCCTCAAGAAAAATGTTTAATCAGCCACTTCTACAAATTAGACATTATTCCCATTATTCCACTTTTAGTTTTAAAAGTGGAGTCATACAGGAGCAGCCATTCAAAATGGCCCTTTCCAGTCAAAGCTCCCCCTTCAGCATCCAGCTACTGGAGTGACCACCGCCCAGATCTTAATGTCCACAAATCATGACAGAAAGAATATTTTAGTATAAAGATTGATGTTTAAAAAGGGATTGAAGGGGACCAGCCAAGAACCAACCAAGGGCTCATCAAGGAAAGTGGGGAATTTTGAATGGCTGCTACTGTAGTTCATCCATGTTTGCATTGTTGGCTACTGAGATTATTTCACACCTTCCCTGCCTTCCTGTCCAGCATGGACAAAGATCTACTCTTCTGTCCAGTCAGTGTCACAATGATGCATTTAAACAGCAAAACATTGCCTGTTTCTCAGTTCACAAGAACGCAAATACGGACTTGTGTCCTCGCCAAGTATGTTCTTGAGAAGAACACAGAAGAACACACAGGAACACAGCATAAATCTGCGTCAATTGGAACAGAAGCGTACTTGTGACATCACCACACACTTGGCTAGTATTGAGCTGAATTTCACCTCCTGTTATTAATAGTCTCTAGATAATAATAAATTGTGACTTTTTTCATTTCGTGGGGGAATAATAATGAACACAGTCAAATAAACCTAAATGGAAAAGAAAATTTTGCCAAATAAAACAATAATATCGTCATCAGAGTCATTGGTCCTTCACACAGGGCTATGCAGAGAGAGGGCTGCTGCCGATGGGCTGCAGTTAGCCCTGGCTGCCGTTAGCCTTGGAGCTCCGCTGGCTGCTGCGGTCCTCTCAACTTCGGAAATTTTTCTTTAAATTATGCATTAAATCAGTAAATGGGCCATATAGTGATGCTTAAAAGTTTAATGTTCTCACCTCACATGATCTTAAAACATACTTTTAGTGAACAGCAACAGAAAAGAGAACATTTAACTTACTACTCTGTGAGCGCTCCATTGGAAGCTGCTGCAGCCGCAGGGCATGCTGGGACAGCTGTCAATCTCAAGAACGGACAAGTCTGCTCTGATGCATGCTGGGTAAATAGGGAGGGGCGAGAATCAACATCCGGGGACTTTGTCCGTTCTCAGCCTGCCGTTCTTGTGAGTTGGAACAGTGCTAGGCCTGAGGCTGATGAGGTTTAACGAGTACACAAGCGCATGAGAACGCACAAGTACACATAGTGAGAAATGGCCTTTAGGAGAATAGATACCTGGTAGTATCAGTGGAATTTGGTCAGTACCTGTAAAAGTACTCTGTCACTGATGACAATGAAAGCAAATATCTAGTGTTGCTACATGCTCATCCAGAACGAGTGAATTCTGCAAGTCAGTGATTTGATATAGTCAGCTGGGTTTCCCAATATAGAACATTTTTCACCAGCCTGATCTGATTGAACTGTCCCTGTAAAGTGCTGTGGGACAACATGTTGCAAATGAATTTGCGTTAAATAAACAAAATGAAATGAGTGGAAGAAGTGTCATTGTTGTCGGTCCCCACAAACACAAAAAAGGAGTGACATGTTGGTTTGAAATGCACAATAACTGGAATAGCTTCTAAAAATTAAGTAAGTCCAGGTAAAGCAGACATAGGGGACTTCATGTTTGTCCACAGTGGGAATGTTGCTGCTTCGTCTGGACGGAAACCCCAGTCTGACTAAGAACTATGTCAGATAGACCCATATTCAGTTCAACCGTGACTCAAGATGGAACTTTTAGGCCTACATGCTAAACACTATGTGGCTTAAAACTTTGCATTTGCAGTTTAAACAAACCATCCCAACTATAATATAAAGCACTGGCAGCATCATGCTGTGGGGTCTGCTGCATCAACAGAAAAGCTCTTTAAACTAAATGGGACGATGGATGGATTGAAATGTAGGGAGATACTTAAATAGGCCTTTCATTGAGTTCATATTGGGAAGGAAGTTCACCTTCTGACATTACATTATGCTCCACTTCATGTTTTTACCTCCATTAAAACAAATAGGTTTGTGGTTCCTTTTTAGAAAAAAATGTGGAAAATATGACTTGTTTACAAGGCTCTGTATTTGCTCAAACATTTACTGCTCATATAAAACAGTCAGTTGTCGAGCCTAGGTAAGCATGATAGGTAATATAGAATAATGTGTGGGCATTGTGGGAGTGTTGTTGAGTTTGGACGACAAATCAGAAGATAGTTCAGTTAATTTTGATTGAATTTTAGGGTAATTTTGTTGCTGAGCTGACAGCTGAGTATTTTATTTATCATCCAGCTGGTCAGTAATTATTTAGCAGCAGCAGATATTTTTTTGTTGGTTTTGACCTGTGCCGGAGCGAGAACGAGGGCTGTGCTTTATGCAAAGGACAAATGTCAAGTTTGTAAAGAGATGGGGTGAAAAGAGGAAATGGGAAAACGCAAACAAAAATCTAGCAAGAAAGAAAAGCAGGTTGAAACAAAGAGAACTTAAATATGAAATTGATAAGTAGCTGCGATGAAACTGTCATCATCATCCTGGCAACCGGATGGCTGCGGTGCTGGAGGCGCGTTGTGATTTCCTGTTTGTTGCTGCATAGAGGAAGTAAGAGGCCCCTCAGGGATGGTCTGAAGTGTGAAGCAGAGCTGTGAGAGCATTTCTGAGGTGGAATAGCACGACTTAAGTGTGAAAATGGATGGCTATGCATGAGGGTTTGATATGTGCGTTTTTTTTTAGCTCAATTCTCAATTAATGGCGGTTCTTGCCTCTTTCTTCAGCTTTGCTGTTATGTGCATCAGTTAAATGGCTAAACTTAGAACCTGAGACCTGATTCAGCTATATTTGAAAGGCTGTGGCACAAATGGGAAAAATTCTTCCAGGGGATATTTGGAGTTATTTACAGATGCTGACAGAGTAGAGTCTAAGCCAGGTATGTCCAAAGTCAGTCCTTGAGGACCGCTGTCCTACAGGTTTTAAATGTTTCTCAGCTTCAGCACAGCTGAATCCGATGATTGCAGTTCAGCAAAAGCCTGTTAATCAGCTTTCAATGTAAGTCAGTTCTGCTGAAGCCAGGACGCTTCTAAAACCTGCAGGACAGCAGCCCTGGGAAGACGACTTTGGACATGCCTGGTCTCCAATTATGCTTTTATTGAAATCGGTTGTTTCAGTTATATTTTGATAGGCAACACAGTTATCTTGTTTGGAATTATATGCAAAATCATTGGTGCAAAATTGAAGTGCCTTTTTTTCACGCTTTTAATTTCTTCTCTTATTCATTTCTGCTTTTTTCAAAGCACAAATATAGAGTAGCTATTTTGAAAATAAAGGGAAACATGCCAAGTACTGTACTATTGCTCCTTTCTAGGTGAGGGTACCACACAGTATTTGTGCTCTGGGTCCCCAAATGGCTTGCACTGCCCCTGATATTGCCTTTTATCTGAAATAGTGCCCTTTTTCTAGCTTTTAACTTACAATCCCTGTTTCCTTGTGTAGTGGAGGAGTGTTCAGAGCTCTGCTGCTATTATTCATCTCTGCTCCAGTTAGAGTCCTTTTGGAGTCAGTTATACATCACAGGCGTGATCATTTATTTTCTCCACTTTACCTCACTCATCCATCTAAACTCTTTTCCCAACTGCCTCGTATTGATGACGCCCTGTCAAACCCAGGATCTTAGTGTCCTCTAAAACTAAGCTTTGTGTGGACTCAGTGCTGAATGCCTCACTTGTTTGAGTAAATGTAAATTCTTCATCATTACTCATGTTTCCATCAATGTTTTTTATGAGCATTTTTAAGTATCACATTAGAAGAGGTTTTGGGAAACACTGATTCTGATCAAGTGGATAAAATTCCCAAAACTGTTTTTATTTTATTTTATTTTTTTGCTGGCTTGGGGTGTTTTTTTTTAATCCTTTCTTAAAAGCGTAAGTGCTAATGAGGAGATGGAAACACGTGTCCACTCACCCTCAACTGATTAGCTGATTCTGTATCAAAAAATCCTTAAAAGCACAGTCTATTACTGATCTTTGGTAGACAATTATTGTTTATTCTACTTTCTGTTTATTACAGCCAAGCACAATCTAAACAGATAATGACATTACACTTTACATCATCGGGCTAAATCGCTCCAATAGATGAAAACACATCTAATTCACATTTTTTCATTTGAATTTTTAAAAGTTTGCTCAAAATTTGCTTGATTTTCGGATGAAAGCTAAGCTACTAAAGAAGTGAATACTGCAAATGAGCGTAAAATAAGATTGGACAAAAATGGAAATAGAAAAAGAACTGCGATGAACCCTCAAAGCTTTTAGGATGATTTTGTTGACTGATAAGAAGAAAAGTGGAACTTTCTGGAAAATGTTCAGCCCATCTAACACTGCATTTCATAGAAAAACAGCCTACAGACAGTAAAACATGGTATTGTGATGTAAGTAGCCGCAATTATTGAACTATTTATTACTATTGTGGGAAATTGGAATTCAGGAAAAGATAACCAATTTATTTTGATAATAGTAAACTGTAATTCATACTTTTTTTTATCATCTTTTAAATTCCAAACATTGTTTTTTGGTGTTTTTCAATACAGCCACTATACCATTATCTTTGGAAACATAGTTTAATGCAATAGTTGTACCTGGTGTGCTAAAAAAGCCTATTTCTCTTGGTAGTTTTACCTTTAGAGCTTTATTTCTTTTGTTTCCCTGGTTTCTGACTGTGTAGAGACAGATGCAGTGCCAAAAAAACAACAACAGTGACAATAATTTTAAAATGAATTTCTCCACTTTTCATGGTTTTTCATTAAACGGCACAAACTATCATGACATTTGTTCCGTGCTCATCAACAACCCCCTGTGTGATGGTCTTGGGCTGATACAGGAGATATAATTACTTTCCTCATTTAAAGAAAGGGTTATCTCTGCTTTGAAGAAAGGAGAAGTTCAGGTCTATTTAGTTTATTTACCAGAAGCTTTACAGCAGTTCTGTTATGCTGTAGAACAGGAAGGATTAAGTATTTAATGCTTAAAACCCTTCTACAGTGGACAGACTTTCTTCCACATCAATGTCAGTGACTAATTTCCAATAAATCCAAATGCTTGATGGCGGTTATGGCTGCAGGGGGTGGGTGGGGGCATCATCTGTTACTGGGTTTAGTGAACTATTGCTATTCCACCTGGTTTAGTTGGTTTAGATAGATTTTTTTCCCCTCCATTAACAAAATCTAACTACTAATGAAATTAGATTCTTTTATTTAGCTGGGTTAATGTTCTAGTATAAAAGCTTGTTTTACAAACTGAAGCCTTTTAGTTTGACCAAACTAAGCAATAGGAGGGAGGTGAATACGTACTCTGAGCGGCCTATAGGGTTTTTGTTCTGAATGTTTTATACTTTTTTATTGTGACAAATTTGCATCAAATAGAAATGTATCCAAAATGGTTACTCAGAGATGTATCCAGTGCTGGTAAGCAATATGGAGTTAAGAGAGAATAAGATTTTAGGGAACTCATCTTTTAAGTTCCTGCTCAGTGGCACATTATGTTTGTATGTAAGCTCATTGAACCGTTGGCAATGATTGCCTGTATTTTATTACCCTTTTTCCTCCCTTGAGTTGAACTCTTTGCTGGTTCTCCATCACGTGGTGAGTATAGGGCATGGCAAGTAAGAGAGAACAGATGTTGCATTTTTTTTTCTTGTTTTTCAGTTCTATTAAAGTACACTTGTTTTTATTTCAGATAAAAATCACATCATGTTTCATTGGTAAAGTTTAGCCGTGGGTAGAAGTTTCTGTTTTGCATTCATTTTAAAGCTTGTTACCATTAGAAAATTCTAACCAATCAGAGAAATGTTCATTTTGGGGCTGGAGCTGAGATACTGTAATGCCTCCTGTCAGTCAGTAAGCCCATGTTTAAAGTCAGTTTGTGTTTTCGGCCAGACGTTTCCTCTAACGTGTTGCTAAAATCGTTTAAGGAACTGAAAGTCAGTGTTGTGACAACAACCAAAAAAGCTGAGAAGCTGTTCAAAGGCATGAATACTGGAGATGTTCTGCAGAGTTTCTCCTTGCTTGATGTTGGCGTTTGGACTGCGCAGACGCAGATCTTCCTCTGGGCATGGATAAAATGGAAGGTTGAGCACATCTCGGAAATACTTTACTACTTTAATTTTGATGCAAAAGCTTAAGTCTGCTAAAGTTGTGCTTTTTTATTAGGGATATTTATTTAGCCACCTTCAGTATTGAAAAGTGTGTTAAGACATAGGGCTGGGCAGTAAAAGGATTTTTAAAATTGTATCGCAATAGACATAGTATTAAAAAGAAAAGTCAGATAAAGTGATAAAGTGCAATCCAGAACCGCATGGCATTCTGGGGGATGGAAGCAACTTCTGCCAACACTCCCAAACTCTGCAAGGTTAGTAGTACAGCTGACCTCTTTTTCTAAATGTCATGTGTAAATAGGCTTTTTAAATAAACTCAGAACCTTCCCCCCCGTTCATTATTTCAAATGGATTAAAACCAAAACGGACCTATAATTATCAATTTTGACTGATTGCTGACAGGTCTCAGCACCAACGTGTCATTTAGTTTTCACACAAAGCAATCAGTGCTGTTTGTTTTAAAACATATTTAAAACAGCTTCATGTCTCACTCTTTTAGGTAAAGAACTGTTGTACTCCCTTTTTCAAGCAGCTGAGCAGCAGTGTGCAGCAGCAAGTAGATTACGGTTTGATTTTCTCTCCACAATGCAGCTCTGTCTTGCATTTTCTTAAATTGCTCTAATGGTGCACGGCGGCTTAATGGATAATTGATAACCTTTTTCACTTTGATACTGGTAAGCCGTTCATGCTTTAGTGAGAATCCCAGCTCTGCCTTCACTGTGGTGAAAGCAGAGCTGGTGGAAGGAGGAAGAGAAAGTAGCAGTGATAAGTTCAGACTTTCTCACCAGCGTGCATTCATTATTTATCCCACTTTTCTGATCTAAAAGATGCTTCAGTCCACTAAAACATGGCTGCAGGTGCAGACATGCATATGCTGTAGGCAACTTATAGGACTTAGGATAAGTTAGCAAGGAGTATTTGGTTTTATTTAGTATTTATTTTATTGTATAATATATTTTAATCTTAACATTTTTATTATGACTTCCACCAGATTATCATTTAAATTAAGCATAAGAGAAAAAATGAGAAGTAAGAACTAGAATTTCCACTTGTAGTTTCTGTTTAAATGCTGACTGATGCTGCATGAGTGGAGGACCCTCCGAAGTCTGAAACGCTCTTGTCAATTTGAAAACATTTTCTTTAAGTGTTTCTAATGTTTTATTTTTTTGCTTTTTTCCCCCCTATTTCTGAACATTGGAAAGTTTCCCAGTTTGCTTTTATCTGTGTTTTTCTCCTTGGTGTGCAGGAAGACTCCGACTCATAGTCGACCCTAAGTCACACTGTGACGCCAGCTTGCCCATTTCCTGATTGTTCCTTTCTTTTGTCTTACAGAGTGCAGAGTCCAGTGCAGATAGAGTCCAGCTAAGAGCAGAAGATGCCAGCCCCACCTCCCCCACCTCCCCCTGGGCCTCCCCCTCCTCCCACTTTCGCTGTTGTAAGTCCCCTTCCCATCTTAGAAGGCGAACTCAGCAGAGACATCTTGTGGTTGAACCCTTTCATGACAAGTTAGGTTTTTTTTATCCTTTTAGAAGGAAAGTCAGTTTTGTTTGCTAATTATTTTCACTGAATAGAGATTTAAATCCACCTGGTAAAAAAAAAAAAAAAAAAAAAGACTGAATATGTATGTTGGTAAAATTAATGAACCAGAACAGATATTAGATCATTTAGATCAGTTTATGCTTTTCTCTTTTGCTTTATGTAGATTTTGTTTTTCTGCAGAAATTAGGACTGAAGTTGCCAAAAAATAAACATTCATGTTTAGGGTCTACCATGACTTTACTGTTATCCCACTTTAATAAAACGTTACTAATTAAGTCATTGGTACAGTATGCATTGTGTCGGTCCAAATATTTCTCTCTTCTTTTTATGACTTTCTCTGTTGTTCTGCCAGTTTTTTTCTAACCACTGCTGCCAAATTTGTCAATAGATTTTGTTTTTCAAATGAGTGAGCAGCAACATATCTAGCGACTATTTTCATTATTGTTGGAGACTTCAGGAAAAAAAGTGGCGACTGCTGTGAGTTTACCGTCTTTAGGGAGCAGTGAGTGCTGCTGCCAGCCCCTCCCTTTCCCAAGACACTGACAGTTGGTCAGAGTCGGCGACAAACTATGGCTGCTGTCAGAAAGAGAAGCACGACTTCCCTCTTTTTCCCCTTTGAAAACGAGTCTCACATGCATAAAGCTTCCACTGATCACCCCTAAATGAAAGTGAAGTAGATATTATATTTAACATCCTTTTTTTTTTATATGAAACCGTTGCACTAAAAGGGTGCTATAACAGTTTTTAATATGAATTTCAAGTAACGCTTTCCAAAATTAAGGTATATATGCAGGTAATTTACCTGCATGTAATTATTACAATTGTATGTAACTATATCAACAATGGAGACTTTTGGTGGGTAATTACTATTAGGTTAGCACATAACAGTTTCTATTATTGACCACCACCTACCAACAGCTTACAAAGTAAATTGTAACTTGTGATCTGGTTAATAAATCATTATATAACTGAACTCAAGTTACATATAAGTTAAAAAGATTGGTTTGTCGTCTTCTAGGTTCGATTTTCTATTATATGCCAAGAAATAAACTGCATTTTACTAGATAATAACACATTGATACATTGCTGTCAGTGAAATGACTGAATTGCCTGTTTTTTGTTTTATTTTTGTTTTGTTTTTTCTCTCTTTTTACATTTAGCACTTTGAGATGTTTTGATGGAAAGTGCAGTATAAATTAAATGTATTATTATTATTAATAACGGTTTGCCATCTAAGAAGTCTGACTTGTTGGCCTAAAATTTGAACCAAAATTCTGCATAAAGTTTTTCTTGTTACATAGTATTATAATGTTACCTGCTAAGTTATTACCATGTTATTACATGGTTATTGATGTACTGTAAAAGCAAGCGTGACCAAATTTTACAGCATAACATTGATTTATGCAGTTTTGATTCAGGTAAACTATTCATTAATATTTTAAATGACTTTATAGAGTTTATTTTTGTCTAAAACGTATTGAAAGGCTTTTTCATCTCCTTTTGTCTTGCTGATGTTGATGTTCCCCATTTCCAACAGCTTGATCAAAGCATTACCAAATATGCAGATGACTTTACGGACAGCCAATAATGACTGTCCTTGCTAAAGAGTTGGTAACGATGTTTCTAAGTTTGACTCTTGTTGTGTGTTTGTGTTTCAGGCTAACACAGAGAAGCCCAATCTGAACCGATCAGAGCAGTTGGGACGGGGGGCTCTTTTGTCCGATATTTGCAAAGGCGCTAGGCTAAAGAAAGCCGTTACAAATGACCGCAGCGGACCTCTTTTGGACAGCAGTAAGTCAGCACCAACATGGTTACAATGTCGATTGTTTTGGCTGATTGAGAAAAAGCTTCACTGTTAAGAGTTTAACGTCTGCAAGGAAGGGAAAGTCAGACAGATTATTCTAAAGTTGTTTGCTTGTTACTTTTTCCACAACCAGTTTAATCACTTATCCTACTGTCACCAATGTGTGATATAAATATTATTAATACCAGTTTGACTCATTTATTCCCCGTCCGATGCTACATTTAGTAGAGGTGAGTATTGGCATGAGTGTTGCGATTCGATACATGTCGCGATACTTAGGTCACGATACGAT
>NW_015150685.1:178101-179908 GCF_000732505.1 Cyprinodon variegatus
ATCGATACTAAGAAGTGAAAGATCGATATTATATTGGGCAGCCGAATATCACGATATATCGGTTGATGTATTATAACACATCGTCACTTTCAGCTGTGCTCAAATCTGTCTTTTGTCTCCTCCTCATAGACTTAGCTTGGTCGCTACGTCACCTAAAATCTGCATGACTTTAACTCCACCCTCAGTTTATTTATTGGATTATTTGCCTTGTTTTAATTCAGTCCTTTATTCACACAATTAAGCCTGTTTTTTTATACCCTATTGAACAGAGGTGGGTAGAGTACACAAAAACTGTACTCAAGTAAGAGTAGCACTACTTCATCATGTCTTTACTCAAGTAAAAGTAAAAAGTAGTCGTCCAAGAAATGATTAAATTAAGAGTAAAAGTATTTTGTAAACTAACCTAGTAAAGAGTAACTAATCTACTTATTTCTCATGATCATAATAATGTATTAAATATTTTACAAAATGACTTAACATTATTAAATACAATATAAATTTATATGCAATTTCTGATCGGTCGATAAAAAATAAACTTAACATAAAGTAATTACATAATGAAATATCAATGAAATTCAATATACATTTTTGGAGTTTTATAAATTACACAATAGTTACAGGAAGAATAACAGTAAACTGTATTTTAAACACTCATAGATGATATATATTTTTTAGAAAAATAAGCCCTGATTATTAAAAAAGAAAAATGTGTCTTTCCCTGATGCAAATTTGTTCAAAACCAGCTTGTTTTTATTAAGTGAAGGTAATCCTAACGGGTCGAATAGCCACTAAAAGTAGTGATCTTACACAAGTAAAAGCAAAAAGTACAACACTGTAAAATTACTCCTAAAAGTACATTCTTTTAAAGTTACTCAAATGATGTAACTGAATAAATATAACCTGTTCTTATCCTCCTCTGGTTCAAAGTTATATTGATTTTTACTTGCATGTGAATGTTTTGGAGCCTTACTGCCAGAATCCCAACTTGAATCTGAAAGGAAATCAATAGAGGGAGTTAATGATTAGGGTGATGGCAAGGAGGCCATCAAACAGCCCAGAGCTTAAAAGGAGGGTTTGGTTTACTGTAAAGCTAACAGAGGCTTTCACATGGATTATTTACAAGCAAATAATCATCTTTAATAATTCATTTTCTTAAGTGTAAGGTAGAATAGTTTTTTTTTTTTGGATACTGTTTGCTAGGGGTGTGGAAAACAGTTTTTGCGAAATATCGTGATCTTCGGCTGCCCGATATAATAAACATTTTTCAGTTCTTAGTATAAAAACAAAACATTTTACCTAAAAAAATGAAGGAAAATTTGTTACCTCTGCACCGCCACTGTGGTACAAAGCACCATGGAGCCCTTTAGCTGTGCGGCGCAGCACCATATCTGTAGTTGAGGCCTTCGCAGTGGAAGATGTGGACTGACCACAACCTGAAAGAGAACGGATACCAAAATAACTAAATGATCAATATCTTCTGATAAACATATACAGAACTTGCTGTTTCATCTATAACTGTAATTTTGGTAGTTGGGAAAAATACCGTAATATATAGTGATATTGCAATATTGCGATAATATCATATAAGGGTGCTCCGATTGATCGGTCACCGATCGTTATCGGCCGATAAAGGCTTTAAATAGTTTGATCGGCGGTTTCTATAAAGGCCGATCAGATGGGCCGATGAGACGCACTACTTGTTGAATTCACTCATCCGATTCCTCTAGGGGCGCTGTAGTTGCTCTGCATCGGTATGCGACTGGAAGTGGGGAAGAAGAAGAAAACGGACGGTCCGTTTTCTTGTGGT
>NW_015150685.1:180727-200455 GCF_000732505.1 Cyprinodon variegatus
TGCTCTGCACTTTAAATTTGTGTAAATTAACAATGCCAGATTTTTTGTACATTATTTAGAAGTAAGGCTTATTTGTTAAGCTCTAAGCTGTTTAAGATGTTTCTAAGGAAGTCAAATGTTGAACGTTTCCTGTTAATAAAAGTATACAGTTGACAATTCAATACATTATCTTCTGTTAATTTTAATACCTATACATTTTTGATAAGACTATTAAAATTGAATATATTACATAATAAATAGAAGGCTTCAGATAGACCCAGTGATCGGTTACTGGTGATCGGTGATCGGTATCAACCAATACTGCTTTCAGCAATCGGTGATCGGCCCCAAAAATCCTGATCGGAGCACCCTTAATATCATATCGTGACCCAAGTATTGTGACATGTATTATATCGCTACACCCAAGTCAATACTCACCCCTACTGTTTGCATAGTTTTCTTATTTTTGAGGGATGCCTGTCTGAACATTAGGGTTGTAACACATACTCATTAGACATCTACACAAAAGTTCTCCAGGCTTAAATCTCCACCTGGAAACCTTTTCTGCACGTCTTCGTCTGTAAAGGCCACCATTGCCCAAAAATTAAAACAAAAAAAAAATTGTTAAAAAAAGAAATTCTGTAAATGTGAAGAAGAATTTGCTCCTCTTCTTAATTCTTTATTCAGTGTGAACAGCGATCAGGAGGGGAGTCTAGTCCATGACTTTAATGCCAAACACTTTCAAACACGAATAAGATACTTGGAATAGGATTATGTTGCTGCTTGTTGCTTGAGGTATAAATTAGTTGTTTTGTAGAGCTGTTAACTATTCTGTCGATTTTTTTCCCGATAAATCGATCAATACTCGGATAGCAAAAGGTTTCTTAAATTAGACTTTTTATGAAATTAAACTAGGTGAAACTGAAACATTTCCCCTTGAGGAGTTCTGGATAGAACATATTGACAGAAGAAAAATATTATTTTTTATCTTAAAAGCAAAGTTTTAACATATTTTTTCCAATTTGGCTTGATTGCTGCTCAAGTTGGGTCGATCTGTCTGCTAACGGCATGTTTTAAAGTCTCTATACTGCATTTAACGATTCATCCTTTACTAAATTAGTTGGCAATTATTTAAATAATCGAATAATCACGATTAATCCGATTAATTGTTTCAGTCCTAGTAGTTTGCACAAATCTGTTCTTCGCCATCGGAGGAGAGTTATTTTTTCGTCTTGGAAAAGATGCTCATTCTTATTCATTGAAAGTATATTTTAAAAAATTATATACTAGCAACTCACTTTGGTTGCATCCCACATCATATATTATGTGTTATTTTTGTGGTTTTGCTCAGTTGTCAGTAAATGGAGCTTTTCTTGTATATTAACAATAGAAAATAGGATGCTTGGTCTATATTATCTTATTTTATGATCAAAGTTTTTTTTTTATAGAGATATAATATGAAAATAACCTCTAAAATGTAAAATTTACTTTAATTTCCTTTCCTTTACTTTCCTTTCATTTGTCCCTTTGTTCCTTTTATAGGAATATAAAGAAAATATTTCAACATTTTTCAAATTTAAACATAATGGAAAACATTATTTTGATAAATAAAAAAATAAAAATCCTTTAATAGCTTCATTTTACTTATTTAGAAAAAAAAAACAAACACTTGATAAGTATCACCTACGATTAGGCACCAGGAATAACTGCTACCATTGCCAGAATCTAGTGGACATTTTCTAGCCTGTGTGTCCAGGTAGAAACAGATGTTACCATCAGTGCTTACAGTAGTTTTTCTTTTTTCTCAGAGCCAAAAGGAGGTGGTGGAGGAGGAGGAGGAGGTGGTGGAGGATTCGGCGGCGGGTCTCCTGCTGGTTTAGGGGGCCTGTTTGCAGGAGGGATGCCCAAACTGAGGTCTGCAGCAAACAGAGACAACGGTAAGAATAAAGATGGAAAAAACATTAAGGATTAGAGAGGAAGGTCATCAAAGGCTCTAAAGATTAAAAAATTGTTTTCCGTCTTAGACTCTGGACCCAGTCGAGGACCTCTTCTCCCTCCAGGAGGCCGTTCTGGTGGACCCAGCCCTTTCGGTGGCGGCGGCAGTCCGTCTGGACCCCCCAAACTGCCAGGTGCTCCTCCTGTTCCTCGTGGCGGGGCCCCTGATCTCCCCAAAGGCCGTCCAAGTTTCTCATCCAGACAAGACACTCCAGGTGGACCCCCTCCTCCGGTACCCAGCACACCCAGACCACCCCAGAGCCACTCGTCTCGTGGGGGCCCCCCTCCACCATCTCTACCTGGAGGACCAAGGCCCGGTCATGGCAGCGCACCGTCGCCACCCAGCGTACCTCCAGCGAGACACGCAGCCTTTCCTCCCCCACCAGGGGGCTCCTCTGGGCCTCGGTCGAACTTCTCCGCGCCTCCTCCCCCGCCTTCAAACAGCAGCCGACCTCCATTACCTCCAGCTCCAGGAGGGAGGCCCCCGCTTCCTGACGACCGACCTCCTCCACCACCAGCTCCTGGAGGTAATCGACCGTCGATGCCCCGCGACATGCCCCCTCCGCCCCCATCTGTCAACTCCAAACCCTCTTCCTCGCCTTCCTCATCCGGTCGCTCCTCATCCGGAGGCGGGGTGCCCCCTCTGCCACCGGGACGGCCGGGCCCTCCTCCTATCCCACCCGGCCAGGGAGGAGGGGATGATCAGAACACACCTCGACTGCCTCAGAGGAACAGCTCGCTCAACAGGTAAAGCTGGAAAAAACGAAAATGCTTAAAATATCGTAGATTTTACGTCAGATGGACTCAGAGCATCTGACGCTGCTCAATTTTTGTTACAAAAGTTTAACGAAAAAAGCAACTTTCTGCAGGCATTCCTTTAGCAAACATGTATTTTGTATTTTCCACTTATTGAGTCATGTCTCTGCCTCCTTTCGAAGCTGAACGTCAGTAAGTTCTGCCATCAGGTTTTAAAAAGTCCAAACAAAGAGCAACACAACAAACCTCCTCAGAGTCAGGATTTTATAAACAATAGTGAAAAGCTTCACTCAGCCTGCGTATAAAATAGTTCTCTGAGTCATTAAGGCTACGTTCACTTTAGATTTTAAAATGGAAAAAATTTCTACTTTTTTTAATAGTATTTATTTAAAAAGTCAACGTATAACATGGATGCATAAAAACCTCATTTTATTTCAGTGTTAAATTCTGTTTAAAGTAATGGATTATGATTAAAACGTCTCTAGACCTTTACTGGTTGATGATTTTCTTTATTCGGACCCCACTGATCTTTAATTGGTTACCCCTGGTCTACACTGTCCTCCATGTTTTTTTCTTTTATTATTTTTTTTGCCCCCACTCTGGCAGCATTATCATTCTAATTTCAAAAGGGTCGCTTGGCTCTTCTGACCGCAGTCAGATTCCCAGAAGATCCGACCTGTATTGGATTTAAAACCACAAACAGATCGGCCCAGATCAGATTGGAAAAAATCAGACTCAATGGGAATTGAGCTGTTCACACAGTCATGGAGGAATCTCACCTAAGTCATTTTAGGGTAAAAAAAAAAATCTGATCTTTAGTGTGAACGTAGCCAATCTCTTTGGTTCACATGTCTTCAATTTGGATTAGGTTAATCTAGTTTGATGTTTGTTAACTGATATAGAATTTACCATGTTTGAATCTGTTTGGGAAAAAAATCTGTTCCCATAATACTGAAAGTAAGAAAAGGAATTTAGCAGAATTCTTTTTTCCAAAAATAACATTGAAAAACTTCTCAATTCAAAAAAAGGTTTTAAGAATAATTATCAACTGCTATTCGTTTCACTTCAACAATATATGCTGGTTCTTTCTTTCAATTTGCTTCGACTGAAGCTCCATCCTTTGATACTTGCTTCAGAAAACTTTTAAATTAGCTGAACTTAACTTAGTGCTTTTGCTTCCAAAGTAAAAGCTCTTCAGGCCAATTCAATAAGGTACCTTTTTTGTAATTTGATGTTGTCTCCCTTTAAAAAGAGGTTATTCATATTAGTTAAACAAGTTCAACCAGTATTTTTTTACAGTTAAGTTTTTTTTATTATTATTATTCAGATTTTATTTTTTCAAACCTATCTCTAGATTTCATTTTCAGTCATAATTTTTAGGTTATGTTCATTTTTTTCAGGAGGTGGAGACTGAGTTTTATGAACCTCATTTTCCTCAATCCTGTTTTATAGATTTCCCCCTATCTACTTCTGCATTCTTTCACCAATAGAAAAGCTACTGCTTACTTATTTCTACTGACCTGCAAACAGAGGCATAAAAAGCGGAACAATTTTTGAAATACATCTATAACATTTAGAAAATAAAAGATGAAAAAACACAGTAAACTGTAAAAATATTTGTTTGCATACTCTAAATTAAACATACTAATACTTCTAAATTACTGTGAAAACCCTTTTTTTTTTCCTATGGACGATTTCATTTATCAAAAAGATTTTCTTCAAATTTCTTTTTACAAAAAGAAGATCTTTGCTTTAAATATTATCGAGACAAATTTCTCTACATACATCACTCTGCATTGAAGCATTTATTCACCCCCCTCCCCAATAGTAGCGTAGTGCACTAGGTGTAAGCAACTTTGTTACAAGTAAGTGGGTATTAATCATTTGTTTTTTGTTGAAACTACTTGAACGAACTAAAAATCTTAAATTTGATCTAATTTTTTTGTTTTGGTTGAAGGGTGGATGTTCCAATGGGATAAGAAAAGGCTATAATTCTTCAAATCCAATTAACTTAATTAATAAATTGTAAAGTTATTTAAAGGGCCTTAATCTTAGAATGAGAAAACCTGTAATTGGTAAAAAAAAAAAAAAAAAAGCTGAAATATCTGATTAAGAGGTTAGAGGTGAGGTTGGACACACATTTCTACAATGAGCTTAATTTTGTTGGTTTATTAACATTTTGTTCCTTTTAGAAAAAAACTAGGAAGATTTTTCATAAATGAAAAAACATTTTACTTATAAACCATATTTTGATGCATCATGGAAGTAAAGAATAAAATTCATTTATTTTCTCCAGCCATGCTCCGGCTCCCCCTCCTGGCCGATCAGGACCCCTCCCTCCTCCTCCAAATGAGAGACCGCCGTCTGTTGGAAGGAACCAGCCCTCTCCACGCTCAGGTAACCAACCAGCCTTTGCTGATTACTGATTACTCAAACAGACGACCACTTCTTTTCAAAGAATGAATAAAATATGTTTCAAAGCTGAGTTCTTAATATTACGTTGAATGAAAGTTCCTCAATGATGTTCCTTCTGCCTCCAAAGGTCCTCTTCCTCCTCCGCCTCCTTCAGGTCGCAACATGGGCGGAGGCAGCATCAGGTCATCGCCTGCACCGCCTCCTGTCGGTCGGCCAGGGCCGGAGCCTCCTCGTGGAGGGCCTGGGGGGCGACCTCTCCCGCCACCAGACAGACCCGGGCCTGGTGGGGCTTTTCCACCTCCACCACCTATAGGAAATGGATTCCAGAACTCTCACCACAACCAAATGCAAGGTCTGTAGGTCCATCAATGTGCTAAATGAGTTTGGAAGACAAATAAATAATAATATAATAAGAAAGATTGATAGTTTGAATAGGGTTAAGGACCAAATAACTCTTGAGAGCCATTTCATTTAAAATAAAATAAATACTGCTTTTGATGAATTGTAAATAAATATTTTATTAAATAAATAAATATCCCCTTGAAAAAAAAAATTTAGAATATTTTTTCTTATTTTATTTTATTATTTTTGAAGATTTTTCAGTTATTCAAAAAAATTATTAATTACTTAATTCATCTATTTATTTATTTTATTTTTTCACAATGTAGTGTTGTTTTGTGATGCTTTTATTTTGTAAAGATAGTTTACGCATTCAGTAACTTTTCTTTTTTAACTCTGTTTTTGGTTTCAACCTCCTTTTATTTCATGTTCTTATGTTCAAATAAAAGAGTGGAGTGTACAACAAAGCCATGTGTAGGAGTGAAACAGGACTAAAAACTGAAAAACAAGCCTATGCAGCTTTCACTTCCAACCACGGTGGTTGTACAAAGTATTGACCCATAGATGCCAAATCCACTGCACTACATCCTTTTTCAGATTCTTTGAATAAATAGCATATCCTAAACATCTACTTCCCAATTGAAAGTTAGTTTGTGTTATTTCACATAAAATGCCCGTAAAACTCACATGGTGTTGTGGTTGAACCGAGACAACATAGGAACAGAACCTCAGGGTGTGAATACTTCTGTATGGTGCTGTAAAGTGATCCAAGTCTGAGGAAGACATAGGAGATACCAGTTCATTCCTGTGGGCAGTTTTTTCAGGCTTGTACCCATGCTCCTCATTGTTGGTTTTACTGCATGCTTCAGTTAAGGCTGAAATACTCTGACCTCTGTTTCAATTGTTTTTATTTTGTCGACCAAAGTGGAAGGTTTATTTAGGAAGAAAAAATGCCAACAGACCGTAAGAGTCCTGCCTAAACCAGCAGACAGTTCTAGATCACATTCATAGCTGCTTTATACACTGGAAAGAAAAGATCTAGAAATAAGTAAACATTTCTTACATTAATTGTATTTACCCTTAATTTGAGTAGGTAAATGAGATAGTTTGCCAATGGAATAGTAAGAGTATTTTTACTCTTAAAATAAGACAATTAGGTAATTTCCACTTGAAATAACACAATGCAATTGTTGTTTCTTATTTTAAGTGTGAATTGTCTTGTTTCACTGGCAAGATTTCCCTTTTACCTCCTTAATCCAAGAACAAATGCACTTATTTTAGGGAAAAATTACTTATCTAGATTTCGATTTTTTTTGCAGCATACCAACTAGATTGCACTGCAAAAAACATCTAGAAATAAGTAAAAATGGCTTAAATTAAGTGTACTTACCCTTAATTTGAGCAGGTAAATAAGATGATCTGCCAATGGAATGAGTATTTTTACTCCTAAAACAAGATAATTAGATAATATACTCTTGAAATAAGACAAATAAATGTTTTTTTTCTTATTTTAAATGTAAATTGTCTTGTTCCATTGGCAAAGTGTCTCACTTATCTCCTCAATTCAAGAAAAAATGCACTTAATTTGAGCAAAAATGACTTATTTAGATTAAATTTTTTTGCAGTGGCTCCATTCATTTCATGCTACATACAACTATCTTGTTTTATTGATGAATTTCACTTTAAACCTTTGTTTTAATTCTTCCAACAGATGAGTTTGAGTACAGATTCACTTTTCATCCAGTGTCGGACTTTCCTCCGCCCGATCCCTATGTACCCTTCCAGAAGACTTACCCCAGCAAGATCTCCAAGAATGAGAGCAAAGGTGACTCACTTGTTCTTTTTCCTTCCTCACTAACCCTCTTTCATGTCCACCCATTGTTAATGCATTTTAATTTTGAATTGGCCCTGCTGTTTGAGTGTTTTTGCTAGCTTGCTAGGCCGGGCTCATAGTCTCCACTCTTGTTCAACCCAAAGATGCTCTAGATCAAGGGATAACCATTAAAAATCAGCATACAGCAAAACCGACACATACGCATCCCTCTATTCAATTCAATTTTAATTTAGTTTATTGATAAAGCACCAGTTTGCTTCACATCATGCCTACCCAGTTTACAGAGACAATTCAATCAGATTGTACAAACAGACCGGGAAGGTTTTACCTAAGGAAAGCCAGCTGATTGCATCGAGTCATTAACTTTGCAGCACACGCTACTCTGAGATGAGCACCGAGCATGCATGCACCGACAGGGGTGAAAAAATGCCATTTAACAGGAAGAAACCTCCTGCAGAACCTGGATCAGTGTGAGCGACCTTCTGCTGGGGTCCACTGGAGGTTAAAGGAGAGAAAAGCAGAGATTCAAAAGGAGCATAGAAGCAATGAGCTTTAAAAACAATATTTATTAGGAAAGGTAACAGTAAACTAGCTCCACGGATGACTCTAACTAGGACAGGTACGGTTAAACAGATGAGCTCTGAGCCAGTTTTAATGTCAAAGGGATAAAATATAGCACATGCAGTTAGTCACAGTAAACACTAGAGCAATGTCCAGGAAAGAAGTAGGACTAAGCAGCAAAAAACAAGCCTGACAATCATTTGTAATTGAAAGTGGTAGCTGGTCGCAGCAGCCCAGCTTATAATTCCCTCAAAGATGTTGTCAAAGCCAATCAGGAATAGGCCAGATAATAAAACTACTATGACGTGTAAAAAGCAGAAGGGACATAAACCGAGGGTTTGAACTAACAAATACTGCAGAATGGGAGGAAAGGGGTCTGTATGTCCTCCAGCAGTCTAAGGCTCTAGCAGCATAACTATAGCGATAGCTGAGGGTAACCTGAAGCTCTATAACATAAGCTTTATCAAAAAAGAAAGTTTAAAATCTACATTTTACTAAAAAAAAAAAAAAAATTGAAGAATTTGATTAATTTCAGTATGGCACATTACGTCTTAATGAGGATTGTTTTTTTTTATTAACATTTTACCAAGTAAAGATTGCTCCAAGGATGTTGGACCCTGCTTCTGCTCCATACAGCTTTATAAGCTAAACTCAGGAACTCATAGAGTTTAGAGGGCTTTGTTACTTCTGCACCATGGGTGTGTCAACATGTGCTTTTCCTAAAACTGATTTAAAATACCTCACCACTTCATGCTGGTTTCAGTTAAATATTAATTATATAGGGTTGGTCCAGTAAATCTATTAGTTAGGGATGTACGATATTGGGATTTTGGCTGATATCCGATATGCCGATATTTTAAAACTCATGTAGCCGTTAACCGATATCGATACCGATGTTAAAGCTGGACAAAAATAAGTAGTCATTGAAAATAGCAGTTTTGTTATCCATTTCTGACACTTTGAAAAATAATATACTCAAATATATTTTCATATGCTGATATCAAATAGATTTTTAAAAACGTGGTATCGATCTATTTTACCTTCAAAATCTCGTGAAATTTCATCGTTCTGTTACAAACTCTCGCAATATTTTGCAAATTCTTGTGAGATTTTGTAAAATAGATAGATACCGCGTCAATATATCAACATATAAAAATATGGCAACATTTCGTGAATTTTCGGGGGATTTCGTAGCATAACGATGACATATAGCAATATTTCATCAGTAAAAGAGATTGATATGGTGTTTTTAAATGGCAATATATCAGCATATGAAGATATTGTGATATTTTAATGTATCAATATTTTTTCCCTCGTCTTTAGAAGTTTTTAAGTCTGTAAAAAAATAATTTTTTGAGGAAGAAGAAGAAGTAGTATTTTTTTTTTTTTTTTAGACTTTAGAAACTCAGAAGCTGATCAAATATCGGGTTAAATATCGGTGGGGTGGCCGATGTCCGATATTCCGTTTTAAGGCCGATACAGGCCGATACCGATAGGGGGCCGATTATATCGTGCATCCCTAATATTAGTGTTTGATTTTATTTTTGGCTCCCACTAAGGAGATTTCTGTTTTTTCTATTCAATAATCCTGAAAAAATGGTAGAAAAATGTTTGGAAATTATTTATTTGATCACAAAAACCTGGCATGTTAACAAGGATGCGTAGACTTCTATGTCCAGTGTACCTAAGATTGAAAATAATGAGAGAGAAAAAATGTATGAATTTCTTTTTTGTGGAGCAGCGTGATGTGGAGAACAAACATATTCATTGTAAACTTCAAGCAAGCACTAATTTCTTTTTTTCTGTTTTTCCAGGTCCTGGTAAAAAGGAGCGAGGAGCTCCTCCGCTTCCTCCAATACCCAGGTGAAGAAAAGATGGCCTCCATCACAACACTTGGTCCTACCACCTCTTCTTTTCTTCCTATTTCTCAGTTACGCTCATTGCTCTTTGACCACATGCATGTCGATCATGTGAGAATCGCAAAAGAGGGGAAAAAAGGACCTTCAGTCTTGTGGAGTTTACATCATGTGGCTCTGCAGCAGGGAACTGGGGATCTGCAAGGAGCCAAAACTGTTTATATATTGTGGTACAACTGTGTTCTGGAGAAAATGCTTTCTTTATTTTTAAAGTTTACAACCATGCTATTTCTGGAGGATGTGTTTGGTGTCAAAATGCTCAAAATCAGATCCATCTTATCTGTTTGTTTTTTTTGTTTTTTTGTTTTCTTAATCAAATAAAATTTAGCCCATTTCCTTTTTTTCAGGCAATACCACAACTGATTTGTATATTTTTATAGTTTTATAAAAAAGCCAAGCCTTTTGAGAAGAACAAAGATACTGATCTTTGTGCTCTCATAAAGGGAATTACCTTGTTTATATCAAGATGTTCTTTTTGGTTGAAACAGTAGAATTAAATGCTGTATAACTGTCTGAACATTTCAGATCAACAATCAAGGTGCCTTAGATACAGCAACAGTACAAAAGATGGTCTTTAAGCTGTCTCAGCCTTTCAGAAGATGCATGCTTTCTATGCCAAAGCCATGTGTGCCTTCACAGCACGAATGTAGACTTTCCTTTTTTTTTTTCCACCAGTTTTTCTCTGCTGGAACCTCTTAGCGGTACGTTATAATTGATTATGCAAGGATGTTCAGCTCGATGTGCTTTAAAGGACATTTCCGTGGGGTTATTGCAGCATCCATGTGCAGTCATGCTGAATATTGTGTTGCTGTTTTTTTAAGTTCTCTTGATGCACAGCAGAGAGTCAGTGGATGTATCTATGATTTAACCAGCTGATACTGGATTATGGGATAAGTTATGATTGCAGTATTAGGTTTGCTTTTATGTTCTGCTTTGTTTTTTTGTTAAATATTTCTGTAAGGCAATCGTACAATAGTTAAACTATTTACTTTAAAAAAGGCTTAAAAATGCTTTACTTAAAAATACTTTGAGTTAAAAGGAGGGCAGGGGGATTTTATTGAGTTATGCATCAGTTTCCTAAGCAATATGACTTTTGGAAACGGATAGGACACGGTGAACTGAGGTGTCTACAAGATAAACCAGATTTTATCACATAAACCATATTATTCATTTACATAACTGTGCAATAAAAAGGACATTAAATGTATACCAAAGTGTGGAATTTTGTTTAACCTATTTTAGAAGGATTGTTTATGAAATATTACTGGCAACTGGAGAAATGAAGGTTCCAATTGTGTATCTGTATGTAATTACTTCTGATTAATGATAATGAGTTTAAACACCAACTTCTAGAAACGTACTGGCAGATTGTGGTCTGAAGCATACAGCTATGAATTGCACCAGCAAAATGGATAAAAATCAGAAATGACCTTAGAGAAATGGTCTGTTCTACTGGAAGCAAATATTCCTGTGGAGATGGTTCTGGACTATTTCAAAGCTGAATTGTGAGACTTATATGATATCCTTTGATTGGATTAGACATAAGTAGATAATTTTACCATAAATCCCACGCCATGTCTGGTAGAAACTGAACAACACATATTTTACCAGCTGTTAAGCATAAGGGGGTAAACGTAATGATGTGGGCTTGTTTTTGTGCGACAAAAATAAAACTTCCCTGGTTAAAAAAAGGAGTTCCAGACTCCAACATGTTGGCTGGGTCATAAAAATTACATTGAAAATGTAAATGATACTCTTCAGTGCATCCTGATAGCACTTTTTAAGGTTGCATAATTTTTTTTTGGGTGGGGATATCAATGTCTTTCATGGGGCCCCAAATTTCTGGTGGCACCCCTGCGTCAACTTAATAAAACATATAGTAAGTCTTTAAAAGATGTATTCTTCTGCTGTCATTAAATAAATTCATGTTAAATGGGGCAATATCTCTTATAAGAATGAAAGTAAAAATATTACCTCTATTATTAAAGTTGTAGAAAGGGTTACAGTCTTTAGTTTCTTATTTGTAGAATTAATTTGTGTACAAGTACACAAATTCAGTTCTACAAGCTGCACATCAAAAACCTCTTCCATTCTCTGTTTTGCTCCAAATGGTCCAGAACTATTGTTGCAAAACTATGTGTGCGATGTAACTTTGGTGATTTGTAATTGTAGATTTTTTAATAAACTGTCACAATTACAAATCTCGCAGGGATTACCGACAGAAGGCAACATGGCAGTAGGCCATTTGCTTTAGATCAACTGTAGTAAAACTGAGTGGAAGACATTTTTGATGTGCAACTTGCAGAACATGGTTTGTGTACTTGTATACATCAACATGAGGAGGTGTAAGTTTTTCTTGCAATGTGACAGATTTAAAAAGAATCTAGATAAAAAACACCTAAGTTAAAATTCCCAAATTGTTTTGCAACAAAAATTCTGAATCATTTGGAGCAAAACTGAGAATGTGAGATGTTTTTGATGTGCAACTTGTAGAATAGAATTTGTCTACTTGCACTTTAAATTTTGAACAACCTGTAAAAAAAATGTGTCTTCGTGAATTTTTTTTTTTTTATTTTACAAATACAAAACTTAGACTGTAACTCTCTCTACATTTTTAAATTCACACTTACACTGCACAAATAGTTTTGAAACACAAACTTCATAGAATGGGGTCTGTTCCCACAGTTGGACATTGGATCTGTCCAAACCCTGATGGTTTCAGAGGCGTCTGGTTGCTTAAAAAACCTGCATTGTTGAATTATTCACACATATTGATGAAACCGATGAATGAAAACTAAAAAACATCATTTGAATTTCTCCAGAATGAATAATTTCTGCACAATAACAGTGCTCCTCGGTAAAGCAACTAGAAACGCCCCCTAGACCGCGTTCCTCGCCCTGATTGGCTTAAGCCTCCGTCAGTCTGCTGTTGGGGCGTGTCTACTGGCTGCAGCTGTCAGATAGGGACAGACCTCCAACCCTTACAGCAGAAAAACAACAGCTTAGGAAACAAAAAGGACCTGGGATGCTGCTCCGCTGTGTAGCACAGTGCTGGTGAAACAGAGGTATGGAAAATTATCGCTCTATAAATCATTTTAAATGGCCTAAACCTGAGTAGGGGTTCGGTTAACTGCGCCTTGAGATGTGTTTTTAGCATGCAGGTATGGTAGAGCTAACGGTCAGCTGCCCCAACAGAGCCTCAGGTCGCTTTGTCCGCCCCTTCATGCCTCACTGCGGTGGGCTTAGTTTTTATACCGTTATTTTAGCTCCAGATGAGCTGAAATCCGATGGAAGAAACCGTCTAAAAACCCGGTTGGAGATAATTCAGAGCCGTAACAAGAATATCAGCGGACAAACACCACTCTGTTCCCCCCAAATCCATCCCATTAGTAATGGGAACAAGAAGTCTTTGCAATGTACCGATTCTCTACAGTTACAGTAGTTCACTAAAATGATTCGTTCAAGGGATATTCAGTTCCCACGGCTGTATTGTCTGCTTCTTTACAGTTTAAACAGACAATAAGGGCGTTTTTTGTAACATTTATGGGTGAAATACACTGGATGAGTTAACATGCGAATAAGTGCAGCAAAGCAGAATATCTGAAAACAGAAATTTACACCAGATGCTGCAAAGTGCTTTCTACAGTATGACGGCTGGAGATTTTATTTTTTTATTTTGAGATTAAAGTTTTAATATTATGAGAATAACGTCATAACATTACAAGAATAAAGTTGTAACATTACGAGAAGAAAGTCGTAATATTACGAGAATAAAGCTTTAATATTACAAGAATAATGTCATAACATTATGAGAGTAAAGTTGTAATATTACGAGAATTAAGTGGTAACATTATTACAATAAAGTAACATTACGAGAATTAAGTCGTAACATTACGAAAATAAAGTTGTAACACTATGAGAATAAAGTTGTAACATTATGAGAATAAAGTTGTAACATTATGAGAATAAAGTCGTAACATTACGAGAATAAAGTCGTAATATTACGAGAATAAAGTCGTAACATTACGAGAATAAAGTGGTAACATTACGAGAATAAAGTTGTTACATTACGAGAATAAAGTAACATTATAAGAATAAAGTCGTAATATTACGAGAATAAAGTAGTTATGTTACGAGAATAAAGTCATAATATTACAGGAATAAAATCGTAACATTAAGAGAATAACGTCATAACATTACGAGAATAAAGTTGTAATATTACGAGAATAAAGTCGTAATATTATGAGAATAAAGTCATAATATTACAAGAATATAATCGTAACATTAAGAGAATAACGTCATAACATTACAAGAATAAAGTTGTAATATTACGAGAATAAAGTCGTAACATTATGAGAATAAAGTTGTAATGTTACGAGAATAATTTGACATACTGCCCACATTTAACATACTAGTGTGCTAAAAGATTTACTTATTTGTCAAATCAAAGCCAAAGTATAACTTCACATGATGCTCGACATTCCTCATTTTAGGGAAGAAAGCGCTTTTTCTTAGAGTTGTCATAAAATTCTACTTATTTCTCATAATGTTACAACTTTATTGTCATTTTATCACTATTCTCAGTGCAACTTTATTCTTGTAATTTTACGACTTCTTTGAGAGATGATTGCAGAAGCAAACACGTAGAGTGAGTGTTGCAGAATATATACAATCCACCAGTGATCTACCAGTAAAACAAACATCAGATATCTTCTCAGCGTTTTGGCTATGAATTAGTGGGGTTTCTGTCTGCAGTTCTAGTTTTCTAATTGGTTGGCTGGAGTTTAAATTAACTGGATAAGAATAATGTGGGCAGGGTCTTGCTATATTTAACAAAACTGTGTTTTAGAAGGTGCAATAGATGTCACAAAGCACCAAAAAAAAAAAAAAACTTTCTCAGGATATAGAATGCTGACTGGTGTAAAAATCGGTGTTAAATGACCAGAAAAAAAAAAACGTTATTTGTTCGCCATTTAGCATGAGCTCTTAGAATAGCACTTCAATTAGATTTTCACAGTATTTTAGGCCTTCTCACTTATTAAGCATCTTTTTGTCTGTGACTTTTTAGCCAAACGCTTTGTGAAAGATTTAAGAGAGACAAAATCTGACTCTCAATATGAGTTTTGAATTAAAATGTACTAACACAAAAAAATGACTTCCAAACCTACAAACGTCATGCTACTGTTATCCCAGATCACATGGGTCCAATTTCCCCGCTGCTGTGAAGTGATTCAACAACCTTTACTGAACCGTGAGTGTTGTCGATCCACACTCACTACCCGCACTAATCAGGTGTTTATTCATTAGTTTATGTCAATGTAAGCATGTTAGGTAATGATGGGGAGAGGTTGTGTGATTTAATTTAGCTGATCCGCTCAAATGATTTATTTGTTATAAAAACAAACACACAAAAAAACACAAATGTAAATACTTTAGAGGAAAAATAATGAATATGAGTGATTATTCTAGCCAACTATAATACTCAGTTTTCTTCCAAACATCTTGTAACAGCTTTTACCAGGCTCTGGACCTATCTGCAGAAACCCTCTGAATCTCATCCCATTGTCGCCATGGAGACTCCAAACAACTATGTGTTTATCCACGGGAAGAACATCTCCCACGGTCCCCTGGCCGCTGCGGCGCCCCACATGTCCATTGACAAGCTGTTTCCAGCCCTCCTGGAGTGCTTCGGCATCATCCTGTGTGGCTACATCGCTGGCCGGTAGGAGAGGCGCCTCACTGACCCATCAATGCATTTGGATTTAGTACATTAACACTTTTTTATTTCCCCTGCAGAGCCGACATGATCACAGAGAACCAGGCGAAAGGTTTGGGGAACTTTGTCTCTAAATTTGCTCTTCCGGCTCTGCTCTTTAAAAACATGGTGCTGCTGGACTTTGAAGACGTCATCTGGGCTTTTCTTTGGAGCGTTCTGGTTGCAAAGGTTAATGAACTCTGCAAACCATACTTCATTTGTGTTGTTTGTGATTATCAGGCCAGAGTAACTTAATCCTGATTTAATGCAGGTGACGGTGTTTGTGCTGGTGTGTGTGCTGACGCTGATGGTGGCGGGTCCAGACAACAGGTACAGCAAGGCCGGTCTGTACGCCATCTTCGCTACTCAGAGCAACGACTTCGCCTTGGGATACCCAATAGGTAAAAACTCACCTGGCGTTGGGATTTAAAAGGTTTGAGCTGAAATATTTAAAGTCTTTCTGTATCTTGTCCTCCAGTTGATGCTTTATATAGAAGCACATATCCAGAGTACCTCCAGTACATCTACCTAGTCGCCCCTGTTTCCCTCATGCTCCTCAATCCCATCGGCTTCGCTCTGTGCGAGGTGCAGAAGTGGAGGCAGGCCAGCCATCCACAGCGCAGCAGCCTCAGCATCCTGGGAGTTGTATTTTTACAGGTAAAGGTTTCAGGCTGAGGTTGGTGAGGAATTAAACGTTGGTGGATTTTGACGATTCTGGCTGTCATCTCTGAAGGTGTTAAAGAATCCAATCGTGTTCATGGTGATGGTGGGAATCATTTCCCATTTCGCTTTGGGGGAAAGGATTCCTGCCGTTCTGTCGGAGTTTATAGACGGTCTGGCCAACTCTTTTGGAGGAGCGGCGCTGTTTTATCTTGGCCTCACTATGGTGAGAAAGCAGAGTTTACCTTTTTTTCTTTTTTTCTAAAAGACTAAATGTTACTGAATAATATGTGTGTCTGTGATGCAGGTGGGCCAGCTCAGAAAACTCACCAGAGACGCTGGAGTGGCTCTGATTCTTCTCATTACAGCCAAACTGTAAGTCAGGACTTATGTTAGCTTAAGGTCTAGTGATATTCTGAGTGAGGTGCACCAATACATTGGCTCCATTTGGTTGATGAATGATCTGTAGTATGAAGGACTTTTCCTGCCAAAAACCAAGAGACACATTATCAGGATAGCAGGATTTTCACTTTTAATGCTTCGTTTCTTTTCTCTGATCTAATTCTTTTTGTACAAATATTATCTCCTTGAGCAAAAGCAAATCTTTGCTCTAGTCTGACACAGAAATCCTGCATCCTTTGGTCCGACCCGCTCCACTCCAGACCTACACGCAAAGCAAAGCCTGCAGCCTCCGCTGTTCCTCCCGTCCTGCTCCACTTCCTCGGAGCTCAAGGAGAGCATGCGCGACTGTATTATTATTATTAAATTCGTAGGAGGAAAACATGCAGAAATGAACGCTTAATTTCTTATGAAATATTTAAAAATCCCCATCAGTATCCAGCATATGTGCAGTTTCTGCCCAAATATTTTCTTCTTGTTGTGGATCTTTGTAACAGGTTTAACTAGGATCATACAAAATTGCTTTTGTATGAACTATGTTTGTTCTCTACTACCAAACTCAGCATCTTTTCATCCATGCCTGCAATAAGAAGTTTCTTTTGACTCGATTTGATGAAACTTTTAATCCTCTCCGTATAAAAGAAATAATTTGTTGGAGATGAGAAACCTGCTTCCTGGTATGTTGAAGAACCAATAGTTTGCATCCAGTCTTTTAAATAAATGGTGTTACTTTTTAGAAATATATAAGAATTATGCTCTTATGTATGTGGACGGTGACGTGCGGAGAAGTAGCGGTGGATGTGGAACAGCTCTCATTGATTAACACGACAGACAAATACTGCGCATGACGTACATGAGCGGAGCGGAGCGCTGACGGATGATGTGGAATCTTGGGGTTAGATGTGCTCCAAACCCGTTAGCTCTCTGCTTGTGGATTTGTTTTTTTGCTTTCCGTCACTGGTTCGATCAACGTCTAGCAACCTTTCCAGCCAATAGAACGACTTGTTTTTGTCCACTGAATTTCAATGTCACTGCTTAGTGATAATATGATATGCTTAATCAAATATATGAACTCGTAAAAGAAACTGAACAGTTTCAGTTCGGAGGGGAAGACAGAAATCCCAATTCAGAGTAGGCTAATCAGGGTAGATGCTAATTCTGCCTCCAACAGAAAATTCTTTGAATTTTCATTGGAGATTTTGGTATCAAGCCTAGTGTAAGGTTTTATATATTTTGCTTTCCTAATTGTGTTTTCAGCTTCTTGTTTTATTAGCTTTTATAGTGAAAAGCAATTTAGTCTATAAGAAGTAACAGGCGAAATCCGTCGAAGAAAGCAATAGCACCCCTGGCTGTGGTTGGGCATTGAGAATTGATTGAACTGAAACATATATTTTTAAGGGATTTGTCAGCAATTTATTATGTATGAATGCAGGTTTTCTTTTTCCTATTGAATAAACAATTAAAGGTTTTATTTTGAGATGTTATTTTTCTTTAGTTAAAGGGAAATTTGCTTAAACTTGTGTCTCCTTACCATATGTTCACTTTTTCAGCTAAAAAAAAAAAGCTAAAATGTTTGGGAACCTAAGACCAGGCTTTTAAGTGTATCAAGTTTAAGTATTTAGTATTTCAGAGTGAAACTGATTGCTGGTCCTTGCTTGCCCCTTCCAGCCTGGTAATGCCACTGGTCTGCAAAGACATGGTGGACATTCTGGACGTCGGGGTGAACAGCACGAGCCCGAACCACACCAGCTTATCCAACTTTGCTTTCCTCTACGGAGTCTTCCCTACAGCACCGAGCGTAGCCATCTATGCAGGACATTACAACATGGAGCTGGAGGTGGTAGGTTCTCTGTTAAACAACTCATTTCTGGAACAATGCAGCTTTTCAAACCGTTTAAGCGTAAAAAATGCTTTAATCTGCAGCGAAACTGTGAAAGACGTTCCTTGTTGGTCTTGGAAACAGAAACTGGCTTCTTAACCTGAGCACATGATGCATGAAATCAGACATACAGAAGAATGCAAGGATAATAAAAATAAATGTTCTGCATATTTTTAATGATTTGACAATGTTGGCAACACTTGGTCACATTTTTCTGCTTGAAAAGCTAAAGTAGTTTATTTCACAACATAAACACCATTAGCACCAAAATTTTTTAAAGGGACCCAATGAAACATTATGCTGATTTACAAAACAAAAACAACCATATGTTCATGTTAAAATAGAGCAATACATATCAAGCATTCCTCCTAATAACCAAACGTAATCCCCTGAAGGGATGGTGTCCTGTAGGTTCTAGCTCTGTCCCTTGTCTTACACACCTGAGTCAAATGGCTAAGCTAGCTCACCTGCAGCTGCCAGCGCTGATAACGAGCTCATATTGGAGTCAGCTGTGTTGAGGAAGAGATGGAACCTAAACACTCTATTTATTCACTGGATTGCTGATTGTCCGTTTGTAGTACGGGGTTGAAGTAAAGCCACCGCCGCCATATTGGTACTCCCTAGTTAGAGCGGTGGCAATGTAAGCAATATAGCATCGAACAGCGATGATGTTCTCATTTTCAGGGGGACTTAAGACTTTTGAAATAAAGATAAATTCATCACTTTGACACGCACCGGCTGTTTCATAGCATCAGTAGTTTACGTTCACTTTTATTAAAACAATAGGCCCACCACATTGCATAGTCATTATGAAGTCTCTAAATCATGTAATATTTTATATTACATGATTTAGAGAAATCCATCACAATAAAATTAATGTATTAATGAAGAATAATACAGATGTGCCAAAAGTGCTAAATTAATGATGTACATACATGTAATACACATGTATTTAATACATTGTTATGGTAATTACATTTTACATATAATATTAAGAATATACATCAAGACTCAATTACAATCATGTCTGTTAATGCTATAGTAATTTTCTATTTGCAAATTGTGCATGCATGATGCCATGTACTTTAATGCTGTCTCTGCGCATTAGCCTTTAAATCTGACTAGTTTACAATAGAGCTAAATTAATGGACCAATTGAATAACTCCACAGAGCTTCAGTTTCTACACTAGCAAAAGCACATACCGTATTTTCACGACCATAAGGTGCACCGTACTAAAAG
>NW_015150685.1:201792-219133 GCF_000732505.1 Cyprinodon variegatus
GGAAAAAAGACGTTTATATGCACCTTATAGTCATGAAAATACGGTAAATTGGTGAAATACCAGGCAACATCTTCATAATGTGCTTTTTGCTCTTAGTAACAACAACAACCTGATCATTTGAAAATACTATACATACAAGTATGTATACACACACTGACTTTGACAGTGAAATTATCTGTCTTCCCACAGCCGGCAAACTGCTTGCTTTTGCAGCCAAATGCTACACATGTAGACATTTTATTGCACTTGTCCGTGGCAGTTGGGAGTTATAGCATGGTAGACGGTGTCTTAATTTTTTTCAGGGATTCAGCAATCGAGTGAAAATTTAAAGATCAGTGATCCTAAAGGACTGGAGTTTTAGACCAGACATAAAAGTTGTACGCCTTCGCAATCTGCTGGCAGTGCTTTACCCACACCGCACCTTTAGTTGATGCTGATATTCATATTACTGCCCCTGGCAAAAAATTTGGAATTACTGGTCTAGGCGGATAAAAACAAAAAGGAGGCCACAGACATGACGCAAAACTGAAGTAATTTCAAATGGAAACACTGAAAGAAATTATGAAAAAAATGTGGTAGTCAGTAACAGCTACTTCCTTAGAGCAAGCAGAGGAAAAAAATTATGGAATCACTCAATTCTGAGAGAAAAAGTTCTGGAATCATGAAAAATAGAATGCTCCAACACATCACTAGTATTTGGTTGCACCACCTCTGGTTTTTATAACAGCTTGCAGTCTCTGAGGCATGGCCTTAATGAGTGACAAACGGTACTCTTCATCAATCTGGCTCCAACTTTCGCTGATTGCTGATTCCAGGTCAGCTGTGCAGGTTGTAGCCTTTTCATTTACCTTTTTCTTTTATTTCCAAAGATTTTCAATTGGATTAAGATCCAGACTATTTGCAGGCCATGATATTGACCTTATATGTCCTTTTCAAGGAATGTTTTCACAGTTTTTGCTCTATGGCAAGATGGCATTATTATCTTGAAAGGTGATTTCATCATCCCCAAAAATCCTTTCAATAGGTGGGATATGAAAAGTGTTCAAAATATCGACGTAAACTTGTGCATTTATTGAAAGTATAATTATAGCCTGGTTCCTGTAGTTCATTGAAAATGATTTGGTTCTTATTTAGAGGTGTTCCTTTAAGACAAAATTTCAAATTTTGAGTCTTTAACATGTTTATTTCTAGATTTAGATATCTTAAATCAAGGAAAAATAATCCTGCTTTAAGGACATATAATTTGAATTGATTTGTTCTCGGTTGTAGACAACCTTTTTGTTTTATTTGTTTTTTGTAGGGCTGTTAATCCTCAGCTTGTTTTTCTCTTTCAGGTCACATCAGGTATGGTGATCAGCACCTTCTTGTCAGCACCAATCATGTACGTGTCAGCCTGGTTGCTGACCATCCCTTTAATGGACCCGGCCCCCCTGGTGGCGGAGCTCGAAAACGTCAGCTTCAACATCAGCATCATCAGCCTCATAGGACTGGTACGCGTTTTTTTTTATGCGCGGTAAAGGGCACTGGTATTTGAAAAAAGGGGAAACTCAGTTTGCGTTTGCCTTCCTCTCAGGTTTGGACCATTGCTGTGATGCTGCTTAGCAGGAAATTCAATCAGCTCCCTCATCTGTTCGTGTTAAATCTTTTCCTGGCTCAGGTCAGTCAAATCTGATGCTGCATCACACAACATATGTGGGTCACTTTGGTTTGTGCCGATTCTCTTAACCCTCTGCTTTATGCTGCAGTTTTTAGTCTGTGTTGGGATGATCCTCTGGAATTTCCTCGTGAAACAACAAGATAATCTCCTCAGCAAAATCCTCACATTCACTCTGCTGTATGGATCTCTGTACAGCACCTATATCTGGACAGGTTTGTAAATTTAAAAATTAAACCTATCAGTTCCTGTAAAGTAACTTAAACATTTTATTCTTCTTGCCCCCCCAAATCAGGATTAATCCCTCTCTGTCTGGCTCTGACTAACAGAGATGATCTGCTCAGACTCAGACCAGGAATCTTCATGGCCGTTGGCTGGGGGTAAGTATTCACCTACCTGGGAATGAAAGAGAAATAAGTTAGTGGATGCAATTTGGCAATAATCTGGTCTGGTTGCTGTTTTTGTGGTTGTAGGGTTCCCTTCGCCATGGTTGGAGTTCTCCTGATTGTAGGAGAAAGAACCGAAACCCTTGACTCTGCCTTCTTCTACGGAAAAGCTCAGGTTTGGATGGATGGCAGCTCCTCTAATACTTTTTAACATTTTGGAGATGCACTGATCTAGATTCTGTGGATGATTTCTGATCTCCAGTTTCTGTGGAGCTTCCGTGTCTGTCCACTTCTGATTTACCTTTAAATACTGAAATGGCAAAGTATTGCCTTGTAGCGGCCTTGGTCTTAGCTTTAGCTTGTGTCTTCCGTAAGTAAAAAATCCGATCGTCCACATTAAGATGGAAGGATGTTGGATCTTTTAATGGGGTCCAGGTTGAGGAGATTGTTAAAGTTAAATCCACAGACAGGTCAACGTTTGCAAAAAGCCAGCAGTTTGATTCAGCTTCAGTTTAAACACCTGTTTGATAAAAATGAATAACCACCAGGCCACATCCAAACTCACCTAAATAAATGGGATTAAGCAGACTAAAAAGCATCTAAAATAAGAAGTGTAAATGAGAAAACAGATCCTGAATTGTAACTACATGTGGAAATTTAAAGAAAACACAAAAATGAAATGTACAACAATGTCTAAAACTCTAAAGTAGAAAGAAAATTATACATGCGTTTTTTAATTTATATTTCTTTTGCTAAAGAAGCCCAATCCTTTTTCTTTTGATCTTTTCTTCATAACGGAGGTGATGTTCATATTGCATCTTTTGCCAACTAATAGATTGACCCAGAGATGTTTCTCTGCTCCTCCTGCAGTTGCAGTAAGATTGCTAAGCACTGTTTCACAAAATATTGCTATTATGGGATAGAGGAAAAAAAAAAGAAACACTCTGACAGACCAGGGTCAAATGTGTTTACCTGTCTGTCACGTTGAGTCCTTGACCCGGCATTTAAAGGGGGCGGGCTTCACGTTTGACTGCGATTTTCTCACATATAAGTGCGAATACAGAGGTAAATGTGTTTTAAACAGGCTGTTACACTCAATAAAAGTCAGTCTGTCTGCCTAATTCCAGTGAAAATTCGTCAACTTTCAGCATAGCCAGCGTTTGTGCAGAAATGTTCTGCAGAGAGAGAGAGAGGAGCCCAGATGTCGCTCAGATAAAGTCCACCTGTGTGTAATCTAATTGAGTTTAAATCCAGATGTTATACTGGGAAGCAAACAGCATCTTGAAGTCCAAGGAACACAGCAGACAGGTCAGGATTAAAGTGGTAGAGACGTTTAAATCAGGCTTAGGTTATAGAAAGATTTAAAGGAGTTTCCTTAAAGCATGCTCAGTAATTTGGGTTTCTTCTTCTTTGACAGCTGCTTGTGACTTTTACCACATTTCTAAACCGTGATCAATTGTGTCGCAGACTAGACTAGAAATGCCGGTTGACCTTTTTACTGACCCGCCTTCAGATTGGCCAGAAGGCTGCAGAGAGGCTGAGATAACTCCAGCCAGGTCTCTGAGGTCTTTGGTTAAACTCATTTTAACATCTTCAGAGAGTGGTTTTAAATACTTTGTTCTCTGTGGGGCTCTTGGTGAAGTTTATCTGTGGTGTTTGTTGTTTTTACTCAGATAATCAGCTCTGCTGTGGTTCTGGCTGTAAGCCTGGCCCTCGGTGCCATTTCTCTGATGGGTCTGAGCCAGGGAGACCGGGAGCAGATCGGCTATGAAGCCTTGAGTCGAGCAGCTGTCACAGGCATCTGTGATGAACCGAGGCCCCCTGGTGGCCTGGAAGATCAACAGCAGCAGACAGACCTGACCAATTCCTCCACCTGCCACTCTGGTAGCTCTGTTCTCTATTTATTTCTTTGATTTTCTCTCTGACTTTTTACCTAATGGTGTCTTTTTACTCTCTTTTTTGTCTTGTTGAGATTTCAACAACATTTCTCCGCTCCAGACCATACCTGACATGATCGCCAGCACTCAAAGGGAAAATGCAAACAGCACAGGTAACTTAGATCATAACAGCATGAACTAGAAGCTGAAAGAGTCTGCATTCAGGCAGGTGTGAAGGGAGGAATATCTTTATTTTTGTTTTCTTTTGTAATAATCATGAGAGGGATAAAATAAGCAGCTAATAAACTTTTTGTTTAGTCCTCGTTTTTAATTCTGCCTTCTTGCTTTAGGCCACAGTGAGTCGATGTGTGATGGACAGCTATCCAGCTCGGGGCCTTCAGAGCAGCCTCTGGATCTGCCTCCACCTGGCCTTCAGAGCACTGATGACCAACAGACTGTGAGACACGTTTTGCTCTGTCTGCTGCTCAGCGTCAGCCTGCTGGCGGTGAGGAAACCAGAAGAGATTAGCATTTCACAGACAGGCTTGTGCTGTGATCAGCTGAAGGAAAGATGGATTGTCTGATTGTGATGTCTGTACAGAATCTGTCCAGCTGTCTTTGGTGGTTGTTCAACAAGGATCCAGGCCGTCTCTACCTGGAGCTGCAGTTTTTCTGTGCGGTAGCCAACTATGGGCAGGTAGCTGAACCCGATGATCCTTTCCCTTCTTGCAGGGAGAACATGTAATATAGCTCCTTCCCTGTGTTTCCCAGGGTTTCCTTTCATTTGGGATCTTTGGTCTGGACAGACACCTGATCATACTACCATTCAAGAAAAGGTAGGCTGAGTCTTCAGCCATTGCTGTCTGACACGATTGGAGAACTAACCCTGAATTATTGTCCAGGTTTCTCAGCCTGTGGCACGGCAGAGACGGAGAGGATCTGAGTCAATCCGCCGTCCCCGAGGAGGTCCGCCTGACCTGCACCCAGTTTGTCCGCTACCACAAAGACCAGTGTGTGCAAGATATAGTACACACTCGCAGGTATGAGGAAATCTGTGCCCAGGCTTAGTCAAGAGAGAGGATATCTGTCCGCTTTTTCTACTGGCCAGTGTTCTGTCAGATGAGCATACCCATAGTCAATACGCATGCACAATACGTCAGATTTGCGTTTATAGCTGTATTGTTGTACTTTAAACTACCTCAACGGGCATGTATCCCTTTAGTCATGCAAAAAAAAAAAGCAGTTTAAGTTCATACACTTTAAAAAAACACCAAAAAGTAAGTAAATAAATAAATTTTTGTGCATGACTAAAGGGTTACACGGACGTTATTCGAGTTTGAATTTTATTTTACGTACAAAAATAAACAGAAGGGATAAACAGGGATAAACTAAAGGGATAAACAGGTATTGACTATGGGTTTGCTGGTCTGACCGCTCATCTGACAGAACACCGGAAAACCCATTTAAACCCGGGAACAATCAACTTTTAATGGCAGAGGAAACAGCTCACTGACGCGTGTCTACCCGGGTCAAACGACTCGGCTCGGGACCAACGTTAAAATCACCCCGGCTCTGATCAGCATGCTGGGAGAACACCAGATCCGGGTTGACCCGCTTAATTAAGTGACACCATTGAACGCAACATACGGACGTCAACACACCGCGCCACTTGCTTCTGATCTAGCAAGCCGAAACAATTTGATAAACATGGAGCAGCACTGGTGGGAGGGAGTCAGACAGATAAAAGAGCAAAATAATAATATAAAGTCCATGTTGCTCTCCTTTATTCACTTCCCTGACATACGTTCATACTGTCGACATCAACAACACTTGCCCAGCGTGTTAGCATCATCAGACGTTTAGTGGTGGAGGGACAGGGGCCACAGCTTTCCAACATGGGGTCAGACTCGGCTTTTCAGTCAAATGGGAAAGGAGCCAAAAGTGGATTGTAAGCAGGTCAACCGGGTTTTGAAAAACGGTGGGAAAGCAGCTCAAGTGTCCTTTATATTTAGCCAGTGAGACCTTTTGGTGAAAGTTTTTCTGTTGTGTCTTTACCGGCTTTGAAAATGTTGACATCTTTCCTTTTCTTCTCTCCCAATACTGATCCCCCGTTATAGTTCTAAGTCTGGACTTTGACTAGGCCAGATTTAGAAATAGGTTTGATTTCCACTAGTAACCCTGAGAGTTTGGGGTTGTAAGGCTGGAAGGTTCTGGCTCACGTCTCTTTTACTTCTTACTGGGTTTCTTTTCTAATTCCTCCCTAATTTTGCTCCATCTTACTTGCTATCAATTCTGGCCAGCTTCATGTTAAGCTGTTAATATCGGCCTGAAAGTCCCACATTTGTCCTTTTTGTCCACAGACCCTTCTTCAGGATGTTTACTTTGACTTCTACCTGGCTTTCTGCTCACTTTAGGGCCGAATCAATGAATTATGTATCAAAATAATCATCAACTAATTTGGTAATCTAATCGTTACAGAATATGACCGGTCTTTTCCTTTAAAAACATGATATTTCCTAAAATAATAACCACATTTTATCAGTGTTTAAGACAAAACTCTACAAATATGAACTATAGGAGTGTAAGAAAGAAATAGTTTGGTCAAATATTGTGCTATTTTTATTTTATTCAATCCATTCAAAATATGTCAGAAAGGATCTTAAATGCAAAAAAGTATTTATAGCCTAACATCCAGCTGATAGGTGGCAACAAACCACCCATGTTTCAGCCAGTTTCCAGAGCAATATATAAAAAAACACCAGATGTCTCGTTTGTTAATGTATCAGGATAAATCGTACTGTGAAATTCTTGCTAAGTCACACCCCTAAAGAACTACAAACATAAAATATAAACAATTTTTTTCTTTAAAGATTACATTTTTTTTCTTTATACATATATAATAAAAATTATATAAATAAAAATATTTAAAAAAAATGCATGTATACTTGTATATTTTTATATCTTTTGCCATTTGCATTTCATAAAAAAAATAATAAATTAATTAAAGGATCAGGACCTGCAGTGTGTTTTTGCAGCTTTACGTCAAGGTCTATTATGTGTAATAGCTGACTCCTTTTTAAATAAAAAAAATTAGCGGATAAAAATTACCTAGTAGAAGTGCTTTACTTTGCTCCTTTATTCACCTGGAATAATTAACCTTATTATTGTAATTAAATTCTATTTCAAATTGGCATCAATTCATTAGATAATCTGAAAACTGTGATATTCACTATTACAGATTTGTTTTGGGAAAAGTCAAACTCGGAGCAGTAATTAGAAAATGTTTAAACATTCTGCTTTTATTATGTAAAAATCCCTATTTCTGTATAAATCCTCTATCCTGAACTTCTTATTGAACCAGTTTTAGCTTCAGATTCAAATTCTGTTCAAAGAAATCCGATGAAGAATCTTTGCTACCTGTTGGTTGATTAAACCAAAAAAATAATCAAGTAAAACAAGCGTTAGTTGCAGCCTTTCATCTTCTGACTTTTCTCTGGTGAAGCTGCATGAATCTTCCAGTTTCCCCATATTTAGCCTGTAAACGGGTTAAATATGGATCCTTTTACACTCCGCTGAAAAACAGCTTTGGCACCACATTTATGACTCTTGGCCGTGACTCTACTTTTCTTCTTTCACCTTTTACCTCCAAGGAACTAATCCTTTGCTTGCTCTGTCTCTGCCCTCTTTCCTTTGCTCCATCGACTGCCTCCTGTTTCCCCTCCTCTCCATCACATCATAGTGCCTCTGGGGAGAGTGTAAACGCTTCGGCAGGTGAATCCTTCCTCTGATTGTCACAGGTTTGGAGGACTGACCCAGGAGGAGACGGCGGTTGGACGTTGCCTTTCCCATCATCCCCAGTATTTAATAACAAACCCCTCTGATCAGGATCAAAGACTTAATGAGTCACAGAATCTACACCAAAATCCCCATCCAGATGAATCACGCAAACAGACCTCGCTGCCTTCCTACCAGGAGGCTCAGGATGAACACCAAGGATACGTTTCTGCCCCTCCGCTACATCTTGAAAGCGTCTTTCTTGGCAGTGACTTGGTCGACTGGCTAATAGAGCGCGGTCTGTGTGCTGGGCAGACCGAGGCCAGGCTTTACGGCGTTCGTCTTCAGCGGGGGGGAGTGCTGAGCCCCCTGGACGGCCAGCAGAACTTCAGGGATGAGCCCACTCTGTTTTATCACTTCACACAGGAGGACAGATGGTCCAGGAGCACGTGAGAGGAAGCGACAACCGTAAAGGCGCCAAGCTGGAAGTGCCTTATGGTGAAGTTATTGCTACAGCTTGGTTGTCATGGCTCCCAAAGACTGCCGAATTAGGGGCTGAATTCATTTCAAATAAATAAAAATGAATGCATAAAGATACAGAGAGAATTTCCCGACTGCCGAAACTCAATATCCAGTCATTTTCTAAACAGCGAATGCACCCTGGCTAAGCACAACCACAGTGAGTTCAAAACACTCTTCAGCGTGGAGGCTGTTACTGAGAGAGGCAGCGCTAAAATTAGCTACAGGTCGACCAGAATCGAGAGGCTGTTTCTCGCTCTCACAGCTGAGAAAAATAAAGTTATTTTATTCTCTCAGTGCCGTCGGTTCTGACGGCTTCTTCTAAACACATCGTCTACGCAGAATTTGGAGAATAGTTTTAAGGGTTGGTCAGGACTGTTTAGTAGGAAATATTGCCCCTTATTTCAGGTGTGTAAATTCTTACACTGATCTGTTACTATAATGCAGTGTTTTTCAAGCCTGGTCCTCAAGGCACCCTGCTCTGCATGTTTTGGATGTTTCTGAGGTTCAGCACACCTGATTCAGATGATTGCAGTTCAGCAAAGCCTGATAATCTGCTATCAATTGATAACAGGTGTGTGAAAGCTGGGAAACATCTAAAACATGCAGAGCAAGGTGCCTTGAGGACCAGGATTAAAAAACACTGCTACAACGGACGGTCCGCTGAGCATCATTTTGCTCTTTTTCAATTTGAAGAATACTGTCTCTTCCTTTGTGTTGCATTTCTTTAGCGGTTAAACAAAAGTGAATGCGGCTCTCCATGAGTCTGGCTACAAAGTGTACATCTTTGGTTCTCGTTCCTGGCACAGTGAGAACAAGAACATCTTATTTGGTTCATGCACAGTTTGTAGCGAGCTTATGTCTAGTGTCAGTGAAGTGGTTTAAAAAGTCCAATTGAGATGTAAGAAGGTATTTATTAATGGTCTCATAAGAGCTACAACAGATATGTGGTTCATAGAGAAAAAGCAGAGTCATGTCTGTTTTATTGGCTAACAAAGCTTGTTAGCTTAGTTAGCGCTTAATTTAAGGAGAGCTCAGAATGCTGTAAAGCGGCACTTAGGGTCACATGACTCATTCAGTGATTCATCCGACTCTCCTTAGTTACGTAGGCGTGTTTTTAAGAAGAGAAGCTGACATGAATCATCTCTGCGTTCCAATTTCTGAATATTGATCTGAAAACTTCAAATATCCCAAAATAGGTTAATAGGTGACTCAGAAGTTTCAGTGTTGCCATAAACAGGCTTCTGTTTCATACCAGCTGCCTCTATTGCTACGTTCAGACCGCATGCTGCAGGAGCAGCAGAAGCAGCTAGTTTACATGCAAAGTCAATGTTTGACACACATCAAGGCGCAGCAAAAGGTCCTGCAGAGCGTTTTGAGCAGCCAAAATGCGAGTTTCTCAACATCTGACGCATGAAGCAGCAGCTGCTGGAGGAAAAATTGAACTTTTTCTGCTCGACGCGCCGCATCAACCAATCAGAGAAGCTTATCTGGGAGCTGGCAGGGATGATGCATAGCGCTATATAGCAGTTTAATAATGCTTAAATTAACTTAAAATGTCGAAACCTGACGACAAATTATGTTTGTTTTTATAATTCTGGTGCCTGCAGTTTGGATTATGTACGTGAAAAACGCTAATTCCAGCCGCCGTGAACAGTAGGGGAAAACTGAAAAGAGGCGACCGGGCCAGAGGCTGCCGTTGAATGGGATTCGTACTTGACAGCGCACCGCCGGTGTACGGGGACCTAAGCGGCTCTGACAGCTAAATCATATTTGAAGGCAGGATGGTAATGTAGATGAACTGATTGCACAGATGAAGCTTCAGGTGGACTTTCCCACTTAAAAACATTAAAACTACTTTTTACGCACTGATCACAGAAAATATAGCTGCCGTTGTTACAGGCAAAGAAAGGATAGGGGAGCTCTGCCCAACACGCATCAGACCCACCTTTCGTCCGAACAGCTAGAGCATCAAAAATGAAGCAGGACACGCGTTTTTGCTGCTTCTGCTGCGTACGTTCTGAACTTAGCATATCACTTATATTTTAGGCAGCTTAAATGGCTAAACTTTGAGTGGTTTCCAACGTTGGGGGCTCTCCCCCTAGGGAGGACGCTGTGTAATAACAGGGGAAAACATGGGAGAAATGAATCAAATAAATGACCCATGTTGATAGGTATTCAGGAAAACGGTATGTTTCTAGACGGTTCTCCTGTAGGACAAGCCTTGGTGAATGGTCTGAAGATGTAAAACTTATATATCTATTACATTTTTCACCTTTAGAGTTTTATTTCATCAATAATTTTGAAACAAATGAGTTGCACATTTAGTTTCAGTCATGACAGGATCAGAGATTTCATCTGCTGTATCTGGAGCCTCCAAAGCTGTAAATTACAAATTTGTATGAGGTCTCTCCTAACATAACAAACATTATTTTTTTTCTCTCATTTGGGTCTGTCTCCATGAAAAAAAACACTGTCCCGGATTTTTTACCAAAGCAAAGTGAGGCGTAGAAATAAAAGTTTTGGACCCCCTGTCCTAGAGCTACTCCTCTAGCACACATTGTATGACGCTCAGTGGTGGTTCTAGACCAAATGTATCAGGGGGCCGGGAGGGGGCCAGCGTGTTTTCATGGGGGCACAGAAAAGCATTAAACAAAAAACAGGGCATGGGATTCAAATGTATCAAGATAGCTACATGAAGTTAGATTACCATTCGATTAGGTTTAATTAAAATTCTGTCTTCCAACTGAAAATATTTATTTTTGGCTTGAAAATGTTCATTTGGATTATCGTTAAAATAAAAATCTCTTAGCTAAAAAAAAATATCTAAAAGATCAAATTAAGCTTTTATTTTGAATATTAGGTCAATATACATTCATAATTTAGGAATTTTACGTATTTTTCACTTAGTTTAAGTTAAAATTATACTTTTCTATAAAATTTCTTTTAGTATTATGTCTGCGGTACAGGGACCATAACAGGGGCCAGGACATGATCTAAAGGGACACTGGCCCCTGTTGGCCCCTTTCTCAAACCGCCCATGATGAAGCTGCCTCTGCTGTTCATATAATTAATTACTGAGTTATCACAGATGGAACGCTAGAAAAAAGAAATGGAAATGCTGTTTGTGTATCTTTCCCTATTTGTTTCTAAAGAAAGCTAGAATATTCAGATGGATTATTGGCTAAAGAAGCTTTAGCATGCCAAAGTTTGACTAAAAATGCAGTCTGGAAGTGATGCCTGATTAGATTAGGGTTTTTTTTTTGTTGAGTGATTTAAAACAGAAGAGTTAGAATTAAGGAAGAAATGTCACCTTCAGGTCCTGGACCTCTATTTAAGTTCTTACCCCATTTGAACAGCTCTAATGAATGAGACTTCTGTTATAAGCTGCTGATTTCTTCAGTTGTTAGTCTGTAAACAAAGGGCTGGTGACCATCAATCAGCTTCATCCTCCGGTTTGATGGGAGAACAAACAGATCTCTGACTTAAAATCTGTCCAAGGATCCTGCAAACTTTTTAATTTGTTTCAGGTGGGCTTAAAAAAAAAAAAGAAAAGAAAAAAACCTCCTCTTCCTGTGCTTCCTGTGAAACCAGAACATTATTTTGCACGCTATCCCAGTTTGTGCTGACATAATGCATGACTGAACCATTTGCACTGAGAAAATGTGAAAAACATAAATGCCACTGGACATTTTGCTTCGAGTGTTTGTCGGCTGGATGTTAATTTCTGTAACCTTTGTAACCATTACCTGTTGTTGTAAAACGTTTTGTTTAAAGCTGTTTTTCTTCAGTAGTTTTTTTTTTTACTGAATAGATACATTTCTAAGAAGTTTACACAGAGAAAAAGCACATTTCAGGAGTTGTTTGCACTTTCAGGGCCAAAACTCAGCCATGATAAAAACTCTGTTTTGCTGTGTTTTGCAAAACGCCTCCTTACTTCTTTTTACAACACATTGTTGGTTTGTTTACAGTTTATAGACTTGGTGATAAATGCATGTTTAAAACTCCTCATTAATGTCAAACTGATGTGATTATAGTGTGAATGAGATCGGTCCACAGTAATTGACACATAAGTGGAATAATTAGCCCACTGTGATAGTTAACAGCCTGGAAATAAACCAAGATGTCATCCTTCCTCCTTACAGCCAGTGGGGGTGCTAGTTCATTAAAAAAATTAAATAACTGCTCTGACAGTAGATTTTTGCCTTTTCTGACTTAATTGATTAATTTATGTTCTCTTATTCTCACTTTTTAAAATTTTCCTTCGACAAACAGGCCTTTGTAACCCATTGTTTTACTCTGGGTGTAACAATAAACAGATTCATAACGATAACACCGATAAACAAATCGATTGATCGATGCAAAGACAAAATCTCGATCCACATCGCCATCTTCAGGACTACTAGTGTCACAAAACAAGTTTTTCATTTCCAATACGATAGCAATAGTGCACCTTTCAGTAATGACCGATACTGATATTAACCCGATTTATCAGTAAAACCACACATTCTTGTCTCGCTGTGAGAAATGTTAGAAAAGGCTCAACAGAAATTGTTCCACTGGAGAACAATAGTCACAATCAATAGGAAAGACCTATTCATGACCTATTTATTATTGGTTATAAAAACTTAAAATAGAAGCAGTTTGCCAACATTATACATTTTAGATGAATGCTAATTAATTTAGAAATCTATTTTTCAGATATATTCTTCTATCGACCTGGGATCGGGCCATCCCTATTTAGGGTACGCTCTCTACAGTCAGAATGGAGATGTGATCTTTTTTTTATTGCGTCTTTTATTAATTAGGTTTCTTTGAGACTATTTAGTTTTTGTATTTAATATGCATCATGTTGATCTTAGACGTACTAATTAAATTGTATCGATATCGTACGCTGACAGACTGAGTGATATCCATAAATATCAAATTGTCACCCAAATAAATGAATAGATATTGTCCTATCAAAGTGAAGCTGGTAATTTAAACCCCCTGTGATGGAGGGGTCAGGTTTTTCCAGGCACCGTTTATGTTGGGTCACCTTATGCCCGAAAAAAAACATTTTTCCTTGTTTTATCAGAGAGCCTTTGAACTTTAAGCTGCTTATATAGATATTTCCTTTATTTTATGATAAAATATTTATCTTTCCAAATAACACCCATTTCATCCAGGATCTTGTATTTCTCCAGTGGAATCGGCGCATCACTACTATGGATAATATAAATTATAGTTAATCAAAATTCACTCAAAAAATAAAATAAAACAAGGGTTAAAAATTAGAAATATTCAGCGATGACTTTTCCACTGCTTCTTTATTCATTTTTTTTATTCTTAAATGTTTTATTTTAAAACCTTTAACTGGACTTTTTGAAGGATATCTCCTCTGTTACCATGACGATTTTCTACAAGAGTGTTTTCATTTCAAACCACAGCTGAGTTTCACTAATCAGGCTGCTGTTTTATCTGAGTTTACATTTTTTATTTCTGTGTAGTGACTTGTTGTTTAATCAGTGCCTGCCTCTGACACCCTGAAGCGGAGTGTGTGTTAGCATGACCGATTCTAGCGGTATATGCTGTGTGTTTGGGTGCAAAGAGGAGTCTTTCATTCTGTGTGTGACTGGTTAACGGGATAAATATCAACCTGGATGTTTGCTGTATTTTCTCATTAGTCCATCAGGGTGAATAACAGCAGGATTTTGAAATATAAAGAAACCAATAAAATAAGTTGCATCCTAAATGTCTCTCCTTCACTTTCTCAGATTGATTAAAACAATTATGAGGGGATTTTGTTATCATTATTATTGCAAAGAAACACTTTAGGTAAAGGAAATTAACTAAAAAGAAGACTCTGAAATAAAACGTCTTAATTAAAAAAAGGTTTTGAGTTGCTTTATTTTCAAGTATCATTTTGCAGATCATATTCTCTTCACTTATCAGGGGGCTTTCCTTGGGACTGAGAAATTAAGATGCATTTTATTGGTCTGTATGGACTTTATGGAAGTGAAGAGAACCTGGTCGGTAAAATCCATTTGAAAAAAAAAATTTAATAATAATAATAACAAAAAAGAATTTAGATGGAAAAAAGCAAACATGGAACTTTAGGCAACAGCATATTTCTTTCAAAACCTTTCTTGATTTGAACATTTTTCAAAGTTTAATACCTGGATTTCATTTTTTTCTCAAAATTTCCACTTTCAAAACATGTTTTTTACGTGCAACAGTAATGAAACAAAATTCACTCCATTTTCTACTAAGAAACACATTTATTGAACATGTTATTTTATTTTCTACTGAAATCAGACTTCATTGTGCATTGAAAACACTTTGAATTTCCCATTTTTGCTCAAAACAGGGTCATAATTTCAAACAGACATAAAGCTTTCTTTAAACTAAAACAACATATTCCCAAAAACACAGGATTAATAAGACTGATTTCTGGTTCTTCAAAAAAAGTGCTTTTTACATTTTTACTTTTGTTTCTGAAGCCTCAGAGATTTTAATGTGGGCTTATTTATTCTTTGCACATTGTGGAACAAAAGAAAACAAAGCTCACATTTTGTGTTACATGAAATTTAGATCGGAAAGATGACAGAAGTTTAACTTAGAGTTAATCACAGATGAATCTATTCATTTAATGACATATTAAAATATGTTAAACAGATGGAAAATAGAAAATCTATGTAATAGAAAAGTGCAATAAAGATCTGCATGTACCTAAGAAGACATGAGAATCCCAAACCTGTGTGAAGCACTGAAGCTCAGTGTGGACATAACACAATGGATTTCATTGGGAACCAGCTGTATATGAGCAGAAATTGATCAATGAGCATAAATTCATTATCAAAACAACTTTAAAAAGAACACTGCATTCTAATATGATCCCTGGGATCATCATCATATTCATTTCTGGCCTGGAACCTTGTTGAACCTCCCTAGAAGAAGCTGGGGAGTGTTTTAGGGAGAGGGATGCCTGTTCTTTTAACCACGCACTGGAAAACAGTACAATTAAAGGTTGGAACACTAGTGGGCAAGAAGAAAATAAAGCTTGTAGCTATCTCCTTTAAAAAAAAAAATATTTGAGCAAAACACAACATTCATGTCTACAGTTCAGATAGTTCCAGGCCACAAATCTCTGTGATTTCCTGACTCATTCACCAGTGAACACAGTTATAGGTACTGTACATTAAGACACGTTTATAAGAAAAAAGGACATATTAGATATGTAAACATACCAAACAGCTCTACAATAAAGTTTAGGTAGCTGCAGTGACTGCTATCAGGCAGTAAATATTAGTGCTGCAGTAAGTATTGGCGAGTACCGACAATTAGGGCAGCGATACCCTTTAGAGAGCCAAAAGTTTATTCAACTATTGTCACCATTCCAGGTAGGCAATAAAAAGTTCTACTGGATTCACTTTGTATTAGTCTCAAGCTATGATGGCAATTATTTTACATCCAAGCATTATGCAGTTCTTAATATATACACACACATCATTTAAACAGATGGCATCGGCCAATACTGCACAGCCAGGTATCAGGTATCGGCGCAACACTAGTAAATATCAACATGGTTAGCTTCAGAAAGAGTGCAATAGTAGTGTACTTGTAGGCTTTAAACAAAACATTAAACCAGTAAAGTGGTTATTTAGATATTTGGAGGTTATCTAATCAATCTTACATTGTTTCATTTGGCTGTAACATTGTTAAGGGCGTTCAGATATTTAGTTTTCTTTGCTCGTATTTATTATGGCTGTTATTAAATGCATTAACAGAGTATCTCTTAAAAGTCCTGAATATACAATCCTACACATGTTTTCCTTTATTTTAAAATTCAACTGGATCCATTGACTATCTGCCTGAACAATCCACTCAACTAGAGATTGGCATGAAGTCGGTGCTCGTCTGCCTGGCTGTGTGTTTCCTGGATGGGGCTGCCTGTGGAGCTGGTTGAGGGTGGCCTTTTGAATCTCTGCTTCTTTTTCTATGTCTGCTTTCATCTATTTGAATCCCAGTCGGCCTCAGCAGATGGCCGCTCACACTGAGCCTGGTTCTGCTGGAGGTTTCTTCCTGTTAAAAGGGAGTTTTTCCTCTCCTGGATGGAAAATATTGAGAAGAATAGTCTCCCTAAACTGAAACAGAACAGTGTTCTCTTATTTCAACCTTTCTGTAAAAGACAATGTCCCTAATGAATGTATTGTTCCTGCACAAGGTGGCTTATTAGTGAAACTGATTTTATATCAGGATGAACTTCTGAATAAAACAGGCTGTTTTAGGCTGTTCTCCACAATAAAATGACTGTTGAGGCAGCCTGGCGCCTCCTTTGGAGTTTTTCCGGGTATGTCCCCCTGGGGACCCCAGGAAAAACTCAGAACTCACTGGGGGAACTAAATTTATCCTGTCAAGCATGGGAACACCTTAAGACCTTCCAGAGCAGGCTCCATGGTGGCGCTGCTGTAAGAGATGCATTCCTTCAGGACCTGATAACGGATTCTCATTTCCACACCAAGACTAAATTAGGTTTAACATGTTTAGGTGGACTATTTATTAGTGAAAGTAAAAGTTTGAGAGAAAAAAAGATGATGGCACACCTTTTTTTAAATTTTTTTTTATCATTAGACATTATTTAAGCTTCTGACCCCCCCGTCATAAAACCCAAACAGATATGCACCCTCTATCTTTAACGGCTCTGGAGTGCAACTTAATCGACTCTGTGGTTATTCTGCACAGTAAAGGTTTTTTAAGCAATCTCTTATTTCATTCCAATAATGTAACCTTAGGTATCTTTAGCAATCTACTTGTTTGGATGATGCAATTCATGGAAAATTTAAAGAAACTCCAAAACGCAAATCGATATTTTACATTAAGACTGGTCAATCAATAACCTATAGGCTCTATACTTACTGTAAGGTGTTTTTTTTTTTTTTTTTTTTTTTTTTTTACACAAGTGGCTGTATAGATAGTTATAATCCATTTTACATTGCTTTAAGGAAAAAAAGAGTCTTAATAATGCAATTTGATGGTTTGTTTAAATGAGAAATTTATATTTAGGAAAAAAAAAATAGTCATGTGAAGTACAAGATGAACAATTATAGCTCCTAAATGCTTAACAAAATTCTATATAGTATTATATATACT
>NW_015150685.1:220005-227149 GCF_000732505.1 Cyprinodon variegatus
ATATATATATATATATATATATATATACTGTTGTTCATTGTGTGTCTTTTTCAAACGATGGTATTTTGACTAAATTCCGCTTCAGTCAGAGAAAATTGGAGCAGGTTGGTGACGTTACTTTAAATCACAAAGAGGTTATTCTCTGCTTTTACAGACAACACTGCAATCTGCTGAGCAATCTGCAAAATAGGAGATGTTGGAAGTAAACACGCTTAGCAGCCAACATTCACATCACAAATCTATTTTCAATAGAACAAAATAAAGGTTTGATCGTCTTCAGGCGGACAGTTGATCTTTTCTCTTTAAGAGATAATCATCAATTTCTGGAAAATGTGATTTTAATTCTTTGCATTTAGGATGAAGTCTTAGCTTCAGTGACCTCTAAGGGGATTTTCCTAAAGCAAACCCAAAGGGATTTTAAATCCCACTTCAGGAAACTTTATAATAACTTTTCCATTTTAATATTTCACTTAATTTATGAACCTTTGAAAAGGACTAAATGTAACCGGATAAGAGCATGAGGTCATAACAAACATCGGCCTGAATGTCTTGAGTCTCCACAGTGACCTTAGAGAAATCTCACTTCTGGCGTGGATTAAAGGTCGCATGCTTTCATCTAGTGGTTTCTTTCCCCACCTGAGTTCTTTTAGTATTTAGTCCCTTTCTCATCTTTCAGTCATCTTCTCTTCCTATCCTGGCTGATTTCCACCTGACTGGTGCCATTACTGTCGACGCCGTCCACCTTGAGGTGAGCTCTGCCGTAGTGTTTGATCAGTGCTCCGGGCAGCAGGGCCATGAGAGCGATAGCCAGGAGCTGAGCCAGGGTCCCCCAGGAGAAAATGTCGTCCAGAGAGGAGATCTGGGACAGAATGGAGCCCGTACGGACACAGATGAAGTTATACGGGATCAAACCTGGAGGTGGAAACAGAGCAGCAGATGTGAGATCAGACCTACTGTTTAGTTATTTTCATTTTTATGGTTTGTGAGTTAGCTCACCTATTAATACAGAGAAGAAGAAAATAGATATAGGGATGTTGAGGACAGGACAGGTGATGTTAAGGAACCAGTTAGGAGTCATGGGGAAGAAACGAAGGAAAAGCAGGAAGAAGAATAAGCTGCTACGGTTCTCTTCCACCTATAAGGAGGAGGAAGGACCAGGAAGAGGTGCAGGAAGAAAACAGAGGAAGGTTCAGCAGGCATTAAAAAAAAAGAAAAATGTTTTTAGGATTTAGGAAAAATTTATAAGTTACATACATTAATTGAAAATGAGAGAATTTGCTTTATATTAGTGAAACACTTCATGATAACTTGTATTAACAAACCATTAGAGAAGCCCACAAACCCAAAATTATTCATAGACTTGGCAGACTGTAAGAGAATTTAATTCAACCAAGAAGCTGTTTTTTGATTGCAAATGAAACATGGATAAAAACTCAATCTAAAAGCATTAAAACAAACAGATGAAAGGGAGGTATTGCTGATACTGATTTCACTATTTGTAGGTGGGAAGATAAAAGCAAAGATTAAAAAACTAAATATTTCCACCATATAGGGAAGTAACCCAAAATAGCAGCTAATTTACATACCACAGGATTTTGTTTGCAAGGACTGTTAAATTTAAACAAAAAATAATCAGTACTCTATATATTTATACAGTATATGCAGCACAATTTGACTTCAAAACCAAACCGTGATTTCTGTGTAACAGAACTGGTTAAATTGAATTTATAGTGAATTCTTGTTATTGATGTCACAACATGAAAAACTATCATAAGACTGTTCTGCACCATTTTCAGCTGGTACTTGATCTCTGTCATTTGGATACTAAAAGATCCAAAGTATTACTGGTGAGAAAATTCAGTTCTTTCAATTCCTAAGATTATTGTTAACATATTGATTGAAGAACATTTTACACAGCACCGACTTTATCAACCTTAGGACCACAACTTTTTACACAGGTGTTCCCAGATCGAGATTAGCATCAATACAAGCACTTAAAGTATAATGTGTGGCAGCATTTAGCTTCTTGGAGCATCATCTATAGCTATATTTACATGGTAATAAGCAATCTGAATAAGCTGCCGGTCACACTGAACATGCATCACGTAAAGATGCCAGTCAGAATATTCTGATCAGATCTGGAAGGATTAGAATGAAATTATATTCCGATTGACAATCCAGGCTTTCACGTAAACGCTTGTTAAGATCGTGTTATTTTGAAAGAGGCAGGCCAGCTGTGCACAAGATATTCCCATCGACACCATTCCACTATATATTTTCAGTCCAGTCGGCAGTTTTATTCTATATATCCATCCATCCATCCATCCATCTTCCTCCGCTTATCCGGGGTCGGGTCGCGGGGGCAGCAGCTTAAGAAGGGAGGCCCAGACTTCCCTCTCCCCAGCCACTTCTTCCAGCTCTTCAGGAGGAACCCCAAGGCGTTCCCAGGCCAGCCGAGAAACATAGTCTCTCCAGCGTGTCCTGGGTCTTCCCCGGGGCCTCCCCCCGGTGGGACGTGCCCGGAACACCTCACCAGGGAGGCGTCCAGGAGGCATCCTAAACAGATGCCCAAGCCACCTCAACTGGCTCCTCTCGACGTGGAGGAGCAGCGGCTCTACTCCGAGTCCCTCCCGGATGACCGAGCTTCTCACCCTATCTCTAAGGGAGAGCCCAGCCACCCTACGGAGGAAACCCATTTCGGCCGCTTGTATCCGCGATCTCGTTCTTTCGGTCATGACCCAGAGTTCATGACCATAGATGAGGGTAGGAACGTAGATCGACCGGTAAATCGAGAGCTTCGCTTTTTGACTCAGCTCTCTCTTCACCACGACGGACCGGCACAGTGCCCGCTTCACGGCAGACGCTGCACCAATCCGCCTGTCGATCTCCCGCTCCCTTCTTCCCTCATTCGTGAACAAGATCCCAAGATACTTAAACTCCTCCACTTGGGGCAGGACGCCCCCCCTGACCCGGAGAAGGCACTCTACCCTTTTCCGGCTCAAGACCATGGCCTCGGATTTGGAGGCACTGATCCCCATCCCGGCCGCTTCACACTCGGCTGCGAACCGATCCAGCGAGAGCTGCAGATCACGACTTGATGAAGCCAACAGGACCACATCATCTGCAAAAAGCAGAGACGCAATCCTAAGGCCACCAAAACGGATCCCCTCAACACCTTGGCTGCGCCTAGAAATTCTGTCCATGAAGGTAATGAACAGAATCGGTGACAAAGGGCAGCCCTGGCGGAGTCCAACTCTCACTGGAAACGAGCCCGACTTACTGCCGGCAATGCGGACCAGACTCTGACACCGGTCATACAGGGACCTGACAGCCCGTATCAAAGGGCCCGGCACCCCGTACTCCCGGAGAACCCCCCCACAGGGCCCCCCGAGGGACACGGTCGAACGCCTTCTCCAAGTCCACAAAGCACGTGTAGACTGGTTGGGCGAACTCCCATGCACCCTCCAGGACCCTGCTGAGGGTGTAGAGCTGGTCCAGCGTTCCACGACCAGGACGGAAACCACACTGCTCTTCCTGAATCCGAGGTTCGACTATCCGACGGACCCTCCTCTCCAGCACCCCCGAATAGACCTTGCCGGGGAGGCTTAAGAGTGTGACTCCCCTGTAATTGGAGCACACCCTCCGGTCCCCCTTTTTGAACAGGGGGACCACCACCCCAGTCTGCCAATCCAGGGGGACTGCCCCCGATGTCCATGCAATGTTGAAGAGTCGTGTCAGCCAACACAACCCCACAACATCCAGGACCTTGAGGAACTCCGGGCGGATCTCATCCACCCCCGGGGCCCTGCCACCGAGGAGCTTTTTAACCACCTCGGCGACCTCGCCCACCGAGATTGGAGAGCCCAGCCCAGAGTCCCCAGGCCCAGCTTCCTCAATGGAAGACATGTTGGTGGGATTGAGGAGGTCTTCGAAGTACTCCGCCCACCGACCCACAACGTCCCGAGTCGAGGTCAGCAGCACACCATCCCCACTATAAACAGTGTTGGTGCTGCACTGCTTCCCCCTCCTGAGACGCCGGATGGCGGACCAGAATCTATATACTCATGTCTATATCAATTCTAAAAGAAGTTTCATTTTTATTTTTGAGTCAAACATAATTGAGGCAGGCAGGCATAGCTAATAAGCGATTTTATCATCATGCAAATTCACTGAAAAAACTGATCAAAATCGATAAACGAAATGGGAATGTATAGCCTGTTTATGTTTGAATATTTTGCAAAAATATGTTGCTGTGCATAATGGGGTTTTGCATCTGTTTACATTATTCCATTTCATTGCCCACATGCCACCTAGACTGGCAGTGAATGCTCACACACCTCTGAGCTTTCATGTTTTAATTCTTGAAGAGCTGCCTTTCTGCCTCTATATTGTATTGTTTTATGTTGGTATTTTTACATCACTCTGGCTTATGTTGTAGACCTAATATGTGTGTTTGAGTGTCTGGCTGGCTTCATACAAGTATGGACATTACGCAGCAGCAGTCACTGTCGCGTCTGTGTTAATAATCAAAGCCACTAAAACTGCTTTATAGAAGTCTCGGTGATGGTTGTTGTGTGATGACTGAAGATAGATCGGTTAATTTACAATGTTTGTTCGTATTATGTTTCACATTTGAGACGCGAACCTGATGATGATGATTTCAGGCTTTGATGGGCCATGAAGCTCTTCATCAACTCTGTTGCAAGCTTCAAAATGGTCTCCAAACCAGTGATAAACTAGAGTGTTCATTTTTTGAATCCTTGACAGACGCACTTGGCAAAACTTGCATCCTGAAATTAATGTTTTCCTACCATAGTTTTTCCAACCACCTTGGTGAATATTTCAGTGTGACTGGCAATTCTCCAATTCACCCTCATTCCATACCCTGTTTTACACATTTTGACTTCATACAGGAAGCACTAAAACCGGGGCCTTAAAAACTAATGATATCAAATTAAAGGACTTTTCAAGGATGGGTGTCTTTTTATGGATGTTTATAATAGTTCAAGGCCCTGAACTTATTTTCTTTTTGATACCAAAATATTTCAATAATAATAATAATAATACTTATACTTCAGCAATAGTACCAAGGTGTTACTTAATTGTATCTCTTATACTATATCCGTTGGTTGTGCTGTTCTTTTTACATCTCTTTGCAGGTGATGAAGCAGACTGAAAATGTTTTATCATTATCTCCCCTTTTATCTCCTCTTTCTTTCATCTTTTTTTCCCTTTTTTTCTGTTTTTCCTTTCCTGTTCTACTTACATTGAAGAATCCATATAATCTGTAATACTCCCTGCATGAATTATAATAAAGCTATTTACATGCATAAATTAAGCAGAACACTATGGCCAAAGCTGTACTGCTCCACTTATGAAAGCAAAATCTGCTGGGGTCTTTTTGGCATGAAGACAATTATTCAAATTGTGACATTGCCAGACAGGACACTGTTAAAAAAAAAAAAAAACAAAAAAAAACAAACAAAACATTTAAGGACATGTGGGAACCCTGTTTTATTCCACTTTAAAGACTGAGCGCTGACAACAAATATTCAGATTTAGATATTTCCATTCAAAACACAGTTAAAGTAATTTCTGATTGAACTACAGAGCCCTGCACAGACATGCCTACCTTCCTCTGCAGCAGAGCCACCTTGTCAGGGAAGAAGTAAACCACATACTGCTTCCCAAACGTCGAGGACAGCAGGAAGCAGAATGTGGAGCCGAAAGTGGAGAGCAGGCAGGCCAATATCAGACCCACCCAAGGTCCAAATATCGCCCCACCCAACATGTTCTGAAAGAAGACAGGAGAAACAAGTAGTTGGAGTTTTCAGTTCTATGAGTTTTTTTTGTTTTTGTTTCTTTCTATGCGTTTCTCACCAGGAAGGACGAGCCAGGTATGGCGAAGGACTGTTTATAAAGGTATGCGCTACAGAACAGCAGCAGAACGTAGCCATAGTTTTCCGTCTTGTAAAACTTTAGCGTGTTGGCAAGTTCCCGCAGAGACTCTAAGTCTGAAGGGAACTTCAACCTGGATGGAAAAACACAGAGGACCAAACCTTAGTACCCAGCTTATATCCCCCCATTTAGGCATCTGTTAATAAAATCAGGCTTTGATAAGGTGGTTGCCACACAATAACCAGGATACTACCTTATTACAAGGACATTTTGTCCTAATTTTGAGGTTGTAATGGCCTTTGCCGTCATTTCTGTCAAAAAAGTTTACCACATCATTTCTATTGATTGACAATTTAGATCTGAAGTATAACCATAGAGACATGTCTACGAATTAAATCCTACTAAAAAAAAAAAATTACTATCAATCAGTGGAGTTCACTTATCGATAAAAAGCACTCGCAGAAAAACACTATGCTACTGTGCATTTAATAGGGAAAGGAAACAGCAAACAGCAGATTTTTTTTTAAGTCTTAGGGATTCTCAGTCGGATATTTTAATTTACCAGAAATTCCTCTTGTCTTGTGTTTTTTTTTCTTCTCTTTTTTTGTGATTTTATTTCTCTGCATTACCAACAAGCCCCTATCAACGAGTCCTATCATGAAAAAAAGGTTAATTGTGCGACCTGAGTAACGTGCAGTAACGGGGTGTCGGCAATGGTAACTGCGTTACAGTTACAATCAAAGTAATTAGTTAGATTACCTTGTTACTAAAAAAAGGTTAGTAGCGGCGTTACTTTCAACACCGTTATGGCACTTCTCTCTCAACATCTCCAGATGGGATGTGGCAGCACTAAAATCTTACATAATAAGATAGGGTTAAGGGAGGTAGGGTTTATAATTCAAGTCAGTTTATTTCTATAGCACCAATTCACAAGACATGTCATCTTAAGGCACTTTACAGTTCAACCAGATCATACAGTCAAATTGATTCAAAGTTTTCTATCTAAGGGAAACCACTTGGTTGCATCGAGTCATTGATTCATATACAATCCCTCACACTAAGCATGGTTCTAGCGACAGTGGAGAGGAAAAACTCCCTTTTAACAGGAAGAAACCTCCAGCACAACCAGGCTCAGTGTGAGCGGCCATCTGCTGAGGCCGACTGGGAGTTAAGGGATAAGGTAGGGTTAAGGAAGTAGAGTTAATAATAAGGTAGGGTTAAGGAAGTAGGGTTAATAATAAGGTAG
>NW_015150685.1:228536-232342 GCF_000732505.1 Cyprinodon variegatus
ATAAGGTAGGGTTAAGGGAGAAGGGTTAATTATAAGGTAGGGTTAAGGAAGTAGGGTTAATAATAAGGTAGGGTTAAGGGAGTAGGGTTAATAATAAGATAGGGTTAAGAGTGGGTTTGTAATGGTTTGCCACACATCTTATTTTGCTCTACAGACAATGCTCAATCATTCATCTAGTGGTGAAGTTTTTTTTACTCCTCTAAAGAATTCAGAAATGACAACAAAATTGTTTTGGACTATCAAAGTTACTGTATCATCTTTAAAATCAATATCAGTCAATGTTACATATCAGTATCTGTTGGTGATGTGTTTCTGTTTATGTATTTCTTTCAGAAGGTGGCTGGCCATGTGGAATTTGTTTGGGCAGGTGACAGTGATATAGATACAGGGAGGGCTGGAAAGTCTTTAACTGAAACAGAGAGGCTATGTCAGCTATATATTCATTCTGTAAAAAGTGTGACATCGGCTCAAATGCTTTTATTGGTGCATCCTTAATCTAGACTATACAATGCCTTTAATCTCAGTTTTGAATTCCCACTATATCAAACAGGGCCAAACTTTGAACCAAGGCAAAACAAAACCTGTAAAAACAAAACTATAAAAGAAAAAGTGATCATCTTGTATGTCTCCGAGTGGAAAAGTAACTGGATACAGTTGATTTAAAGATAGAAATAGCATCACTGCTTGAATACTAGAGGAGAGACCTAGAAGACTCTTTGGAAAACCCACACAGCAAAAAAAAAATTCCCCTGTCCAAACCCCCCCTCAACTTGAAACTCAAGTAGCCGGCTTCCTGGGCCATCTGCTTTCACATCCAGCGTTGCTCCTTTTCACTGGTCAGAGGACAAACATCCAGCTCTCTCACTGGTCTACAGGAAGGTGACGTGGAAACACCCCGACACGTGAAACTCAGTGGACGTATGTACAGTATTCGAGGAGGGAGAGTTATAAATCTGCTTACGACTATTGCTATAAAAGATGTTCTGCCTCAGCAAAAAACATTCACACACACCCACACAGCTGGTGGAATGTTTAGATGGGGATTCACTTCTAAAGTCTATTACCCACAAATCAGATTCAAGCCTTTTTTATTTAATTCTGTTGTTCCGTTTAATAAAAAAAATTAAAAAAGTAAATGAAGAAGATGCAAACACACACAAATCAGTCATGTTAATTTTATTTTAAACATGAGCAATGAGTAATAGTATATTGTGAGTACTATCATATCACTGGATACAAGCATACAAACAGACACACACAGGAATACTTCATGCATTTGGCCTCAGAGTGTCTGCCTCAGTGTTATTCTATCATCCCTATGCAACCTCGTTTGACTGTAAATTTAAACTCACCCAGTGATGACGTGCAGTCAACTTTAACTAAATAGACTCACATCCTGTCAGATGGTGAGTGCTTCATTAGTGGATCAATGAAACAAAAACAATGTTTTTACCAAAAAGGTACACACCTCATGAGAACAGATGTTTCCTATTAACATGTGCCTATTGATGAGTGTTTGGTATGCACTCAGAGGAACATTGCGTTCCAACTCTAGTTTCTGTTCATTAAAAAAGCTCCAGGAACTCATGTTGTGAAAACATTTCAACATGAGCTCATGGTAATCTGCCTTATAGGCCAAGACTGGACTAAAATAAAATGTCTAACAATTTAAAAGATGTTCTTTCACAAGACTATAAAAGTTCAACTCTATTAATAAATGTACATTATTATTATTATGTTATTAGAATATTTATTCCACTTGGAGACTATCCAGTTCTCAAGCATCGGGGAAACATCCATTATTGGTCACTTACGTTGAGGTTTTCTAACATTTGGAAGTCCCCTTGTGCTTAAAATAGAGAAGTGGTCATTAAAAGACTTTTTTTATTTCCTCCAAACAAATAAAATGAGTTGATAGAAGAAAATAAGTAAAAACTTCAACTGTTACGATAGACCAGGGCTGCTTGAAATGATACGATTTCAAAAAAAGCAAACATTTTTCATAATACATTGAGATACCAGATAACCCTGTTCTACAAGGCATTGTCTTTGGGTCTCTCAATCAAGTTTCAGACTATAAACTATAAAAATTAATGTACTTGATTATTTTTGTAGAATTTAGAGGGATTTCTGTAATTCTGTTTAACAAAAACAGCAAATAGATCATGTTGTACGTTTTGGTTTGACCTTTTTTCTTAAGCTAACTGTTGTATTTCTAAACTCTAAAATAATGTAATAATCTCATACAAACCCAAACCTAGAGATCAAAATACTTTACCTCAAGCTGCTAAAATATTAATCTTAAGCTTATATCTGATGTTTTTTTTTTGTTTTTTTATTTCAGTGTTGGTGGCAATATATGGTTATTTATTATGGCCATGAAGATCTTTTTAAATTAAAAAAGGAAAACGTTTAGTAGATGGATGCTTCAATTCTAGAATTACATTAAAAATGCAAAGAAAGATTTTTTCCCCATTCAGGTCTGCTTAATCCTCTAAAGGGCAAGATACAGTTTTTGATCACTTGCATACCCCCCCATCCCTCGGTGAGATATTGAAGCACAAGATCTATATCCAGCCATTCAGCAAAGATGCTGCTACATGGCTGTACATCTTATTTTGGCATTTGACCAATTAGATGAACCCTTGAATGATATATTAAATACTGTAAATCAAGTTGGAAAAAAAAAGTCGAGAAAAAAGCTAAAAAAAACTAATTGAAAAGTTAAAAAGTAAAGTTCAAAAGTTAATAAGCTTAGTTAACAATTATATTTAGCTTTGTAAGTTCCAGTATCAGCATTAATGCATCCACTGTAAGGTTATGCCATACCAAAAAAAATGTGTTTCTTTTACTGTCAGAGTGTTTTTCATGAATTTCTTATAGAAGCACTTTTATTATAATTCTTAATATATCCGGGCAAGTTGGCTTTTCTTGTTTTTACATTGACATAATTTTTTCCTCAAAATATCCATATTTTTTGAATGTTACAAAGGTAATAAGATCTTGACCTGTATTCCAATAACACTATTGGTTTGAAATTTAGATTTTTAAAGTATTTCACTGAGTGTCCTATAAAGGCTTTAATCTAAATGCAGTATTTCTGCCTCTACCTGTTCTCCTGCTCGGCCTCGCCCTCCTGCAGCTGGAGCTGGCTCCGTCCCGGGGGAAGGTGTTTGGACAGCAGGTAGAGGGAGACGCTCGCCGCCGCCACAATGACAGCTAGTCCCGCTAAGGAGCGCATGTTGTCCCTGTAGACAAACTTCACCGCAACTTTCACCAACAACTCAACTTAAACGCAGGGGAGAGCGCCGCTGCAGGGGAAGTTGACGTGTTCTGGTTCAGTTGGAGGAAACCGGGGGACAGGGGGGTGTTGCTTTCCCACAGGCAGGCCCCTCAGACGGCTGACATTCTGCCAGGGGTCGGTGAGCGGATCAGATGGCAGCTTGGTGACTAATAGCTCTCCTAAGCACACTGACACTGCTTGACTCTATTGAACAGCTTGTCCGGTTAGTTCAAAGTTTATTCAATGTATATATATTTATATTAATGTACAATGTATTATTTCTTTGAGTCATATTATACAAATTTCCTTCTAAGAAGTATTTTTTGCATGTAATGTAATGTGCTATATCACTAAGCGACCGCTAGATGGCGGTGTATCACAACTATTGCCACGGATATTTGTACATCATCGTTTATCTATTTGGTCAGTGGGTTTGGTAACTTTATTTTGCTTTTCCATTGATATATAAGTTATTTATAGTAGGGAGAAATGTTAAATGTTGGTTATTCTAATGCACATAGAG
>NW_015150685.1:232536-236643 GCF_000732505.1 Cyprinodon variegatus
TCAGCAGATGGCCTCTCACACTGAGCCTGGTTCTGCTGGAGGTTTCTTCCTGTTAAAAGGGAGTTTTTCCTCTCCACTGTCACTACTAGCATGCTTGGTGTGAGGGATCGCCTTCGAGTCAATTAGTCTATGCAATCAACTGGTTTTCCTTACAGTAGATAGAAAACTTTAAATCAATTTGACTGTATGATCTGGTCAACTGTAAAGTGCCTCGAGATTACATGTGTTGTGAATTTGAGCTATATAAATAAACTTAACTAAACTGAACTTTTCTGTCACATGAAATGTTTCCAATATAACCTTTTTAATGTGAAAAAAAAATTTATAAAGTAGATGTAAGATGTGATTTTTCCCCCTGATGATTTTACTGAAGACAGAAAAAAAAATCTAATCATGGTGGTCCTATCAAGAATTGTAAGGGCACCTTTAGAATAATTGGTTATGCAAAACTTAATGTTCCGTTCATCTCATTCTTCCATGTCCTGCTGCAGCAAAGCTTCACATCCCATTGGATGGGTTAAATGCAGAGGTAAATTTCTCCAATTTGAGATCAATAAAGTTAAATTATTATTAACATTAAGTTCCACCATTTTCTTTTTAAATACTTCCTCGTAAGTCCTGGGCATCATCAATATACTTTCTGAGAAACGCATAATGTACATTTAAATGCAATATTCAGTATCTTAATGGTTAAATCCTAAACTTCAGAACACCTCACATTGTACCTCCTACCTCCCGTTCCATGCTCCTTTCCCTTCACCTTTCACAGGGTCAACAGTAAGAGCACCATCCAGGGTAGGAAAAGAGCTCCTGACTACTGTGCTGAATCCAGACAGCCTTCAGTCTTATGGACATCATTGTAATGATGCAGTAATGTTGGTGTGTGCCCTTACAGGGACACATAAAGGATCGTGGGCAACCTTATAGCTCCTAGAGGCTCCTAGGATCATGATGAGGTCCCAATGCTAACTGCATCGGCTCTGAGAAGCATACTGATTCCTGGTCCTAGGTCCTTCCTAACTGCCAGCACTTTTTAGATAGGAATTAATTAGCTAGCTGACTAAACGCACTGTTCTGACATTGTTAAAGAGTCCTTACCAATTTGAGGTGTTTGGATGGAGCCGTTGACTTTAATTGACACATGTGATCCTATTGAGTTTCAGATGTTTTTGTTTTTGTTATTTCCTGCATGCATTTTTGATTTGCTCTTGACGTCATTGACCATCACCTTCTGAGCCACATTCATCAGTGTTAGTGAATCAGTGATTTACTAGCGTCTGAATGCTTACAAGAGACTATTAAGATTTTGGCTTAAGAAATTCAGTTTACCTCTTAGACAAAAACAATTGCTAATTCATACTAGAGAATTTACTACTTTTTCCCATTTGATCAGGTTGATGATGATAGTTTAATCCCTTTAACAAATCATCCTTTTGTATTTATTAAGATTTTCTTTTTATATATTTATTTGGTCATTTAAAATATTGACTTTCCTTTGTGACTGTGCTGGGTAGTCCAAATATGTTGTAATGCTTGGTTAGTGGTCTCAGATTTAATCAAATGCCACCTTTCAGACACAAATATACAGTAACTCACAGTGATTTCCATGATATTAATCAGAAATCAATTTGTTGAAGTTCCCAAAAACAGGAAAAACATTCAATTGTTGTTTAGGAAAGCCCATTAAAACCATAGTAGTGACCAAAGTACGTGAGAATAATGGTTGATTTTAGATTTTAAGTAAAAAGACAAACAGAAAAAAGCTATTATTCATAATATGCTAAGAAGATTCATTTTAAGTCTTCAACAAAATGAAGTCAGCTAGATTCCTTAATAATACTATAATTCATATAAATAAAAATAATTGACTCAAGATTGATTCAGTTTTTTGTTTTATTTATTTTCATTTTTGGTATTCATAGAATTTATTAGCTCCTCCATGAAACACATTTAGATGTAACAATAATTGTATTTTTAATGCAAATATCTTGTATTATTAATGATGAATATTATTATACTATACATATAATTTTGTGATTATGCCCATAAAGGTTTATGAAGAGGTGACATTTACTTTAACTTCTTTTCGATCAACATTTTATTAAGGTTTTTAAGAAGCAAATCCCCCTTTGGATAGAAATTTGTTTGATAACATTGTTTCCAAACTTTTATCAAATCAGAGGTGGGATAAATTAAGCATAAAAATACATATAGGTACATGAACGCATCGGGGTTTGTTTTACTTTAGCTTTGCTGAAAGGTATAAGTAAAAATCATTGGATAAATGTTTTTCTTTCATCTGTTCTCTCCATTTTCTTCCCAATCTGCAATAAAAAGCAAAATACAAAGAATTATAAAAAGCACATACAGTAAAGCCATGATGCATTAGCTTGAAATGTCCTGATCTCTAGTTCAATGCAAATAGATGTCAAAGAATAGATCACAGAATAATGATCCAATTTTTATAATTGCCCCAAAGCTTCTTTAACTCAGTGTGATGTCAACTTTCTATGCAATGATTGCTTACTTTCTACAATTTTCTTGTTATTGTCACAACTGAATGTTGCAGATCATTAAACTGATGTTGATCTGATAGCCAGGGCCTGGTACCGGGCCCAGCTGACACCTGTTCATGTTTATCTATTTATAGAAATGGCCAAAACACAGTCACATGGTGTTTCATCCACATGCCTTTTAAATGGGGCTTTAACATTTATAAAACATGTTTCAAAATTATTACAAGAATTTTTTGTTTCATAGCTATGCAAACAAATAAAATGAGATTTAAAATTCTAGCTGACATGTCTGACTCTGCTGGAGTAATGCAACAGCAGGTATTCATTTTTCGCCCCGCCCCCTAATGGTCACGATCATTGGAAACTAGAGGCTCAGCCTTTCCAAGGAGGGGTCAGAGGTAATTGTGAAACCATTTCAGCGGATGTAACATGCTTTACATAAGCTTGCTATGTTATTCTTATTTTCTATTCAGCTTGGTGATATTATTGGTAAATTTCAATGAAACAACAGCTAAATCTCAGGAGAAAAGGCTTTACCTTATGCAGAAGGTCCTCAATAATGTAAATCAGCATATTTGTTTGCCCAGATTCCCTTTTATAAGTGGAAAAATGCATTTTTGGACCAAACATGCTTCAATTATTCAGTCCAAATTTGCCTGAGTTATAGTCAAGCTATGGATCTATAAAGTCTGAGGGTTCCATCAAAATTTCAAATGGGGTTTCATGGTGTTTTGGAGTGTTTATTTTGGAGAAGAAAAAAAAAAATGGCGAGGCTAAATATTTTTTTTTTTTTATCTGTTTAATCACCTATAAATGAGAAATGTCTTGGTGAATTTTAAACTTAGTGGTTCCATCTGAAAAATATTCCTCAATGCCTTTCTGTCACACAAATACAAACAATTGTATTTCCAATGTATAGTTTGGGAGCTGTACGTCCTTTAATTCACATATCTAAATTCAGGTAGAATTTGCCCCTAAGACCCACTGGGCTTAAGGGGTTGAAAATAACTAGTGGTTTTAAAGTTGTAATTTTACTGAGAGAAAGATCAAAGGTATCCAAACCAGCTCTATGTGGAAAGCAGCTGCTGCACAAATAAACCTGAGCTGTAGAATTAAGAGAGAAATTCAGTATAACCCAGAGCTGTAAAGTAACTCAATACCTGTACTTAATTTATTTACGTTATATTTACCTGAGTGACCATTTGAAAAAAAAAGAAAAGTACTTTCAGGAGTTGTTTTACAGCATTGTGCTTTTTACTTAAGGAAAAATATGAAAAAATAACACTATTCCTACTCAAGTAAAATTTCTGGTTGCTCCATCCATTGTAAGGAACTTAACAAAAACAAGCTTGTTTTAAACAAATTTGCACCATTGAGACACAATGCTATTGAATGCTCTTTTCCTACTTCTGAGCTACTGAGTCTGCTGTGTCGTTTGGAGGTTGGGTAATATTACATTGAAGTGTATACTGTAATTTACATACGGTAACTACTAGTTTTGAACATTTTATAACAAAAAGTAATAAGTCTGTTATGATCATAGGTAGTTTGTAGATCAGTTACTCTGTGCTTCAGCTGCCTTTTTACCAAA
>NW_015150685.1:236916-248223 GCF_000732505.1 Cyprinodon variegatus
TTTTGCATAATTTAATGGTAAAAACTTTGCTCAAAATCCTATTGTACACAATCAGATATACCTGATAACAGCCAGTAGAACACTACACAAAAAATAATCTTGAGTTATCGCGTAGTAATAAATTATTAATATCAAAAATGTATTTCTTTTATTTTCTTTTTACATATTTTGTTAAAAGGGCAAATAAGGAATTCAAACCAAAAAAAAAGTAATTTTCTGTTTTGTTTTATTCTTGGATCGGGCTTTAAAGAGTTAAAGGTCAATTTTTACATTTAATAACTGTATATCATATTGTTTTTGTCCTGTCGTATCAGCTGTTTGATTCTGATCACTTGATGCCAACTGTTGCAAATATGCAACACACCATCTGTATCTTGCATACAATAACATAGCATGTGAATTTCCCCCAATGCCATTTATTAAACATTCAATACAGACATAAAAACCTTTAGCAATTAGTTATTTCTTTTGTGACAAGTTGCTGATTGTTTATTTTATTATTCACCATTATGTCTGTTGTTAAAAAAAAATCCAGCATACCTAAATTTTTATTCATTCTTTTGAGCAACAGTCAAAGAATATTTTCTTTGCAGTTATTAATGGCAAAAACTTGATTGCATTTCATTTATTTATCTGAATGTATATAAATCCAGGCATCAATGTGTTAAATATTAAAGAGACAAACTTTTTCAAAATAATCTAAAAGTGATTATCTTTACCCAGTTAAGAATATGTAAACACTCACAGTGATACATTTTTAAGTTTCTGGAAAACTCTCAGTAAATGGTTCAGGTGAAACTGGCTTGACTTCTCTCAGTTCCCCTTTCAGTTCAGCGAGGGCCACATCTTCTGGAATAACTAAGATATTAACATAAGTCAGAAAAATAAAATTTAGAAGTGCATCAGTAGTAACCGTCAGGCTTGGTTCTATGTATAGAAAGTTTAAAACCTAATTTTGTACCTGGTGAGTCGCGGTGGGAACCAACTGGCATCAGCTGAACTCCAACCACAAGAACGAGGAGCAGGAACAAAACCTGGGCTTTCATTTTCTCTAGGAGTTACGCACTGATCAGATTAATCCCGTTTGATTTATTTTCCACAATGTACCATCATCAAAAACAGATCTAAATGATAACTCACCTCAGGTGCAGCACATGAGCCGTATGTTATCAGCTGATCTTTACCAGTTAAGGGACTGATGTCGTGATTGGAGCTTAGACGTACCGGTCTAACAGGTGTGAAACTAGGCGTGTTTCTGAAGCACTTTAAGAATGTGCCCAGGTCACTTTTAGATCTAGTTTTATTTTGCAGAAATAGTTCCCTCCTTCTTTGGTTTCTAAAACAACATGGGGCATGGGAAAACATCCCTAAGCTAGTCACATGTGGCTGAATGGTTTATGTCACAGAGAGCTTTTATAATAAAAATAAATACTCATAAAATTACTCTTTATTGTACCTTTAAAAGTTGGCAGCCTCATTGGTAGTAGATTTAGTAGGTTGATTAGCATTGTCTAAGAACCTTTATCTCAGTCTCAACAGTAACAACAGAAGAGAAGAGAATATTTTAAAAAAGTTCAGGAACTTATTGCAGTGGTTCTCTTTGAAGGTTGGCTTTGATTAGAAGTGAAGTTTATAAAGATGATCAAATATTGAAACAACCCCAAAACGTTCTCCAATGTTAGCATGTGGCCACCATGGTGACACAACAATGCTCTACACCAGAGGTCTTCAACAGGGGGTCGGCGACCCCTAGAGGGCCCACGGAGGTACTTTGTGGAGGTCACGAAAGCTTTGGTTGATTAACCTTTTTTTTTAAATCCCCCCCTGCAGTATTTTCCACTAACTGAAATGTCTTTAAATCCACATTAACATGAATTCAACACACTGTAGTAAACAGAGAAATGAAGCAGAAGATGTCTTTCAGTCATCAATGCACACATTCAGCGACACACAGGAGCTCTTTCAAGCTGGGCACCGTTTCATTCACAACACCTGTCCAATCAACCAGGAATCAGAATCAGAGATACTTTAATAATCCCAGGATACAATTACTTTTGTTTTATTACTCCATCTGTAATAGAGTTACTATAGGACCAGTTTGATATAGCACAATTTTAAACAATATAAATAATTAGGGGGTCCCATCTCCATCTTACCATCAGTTTGGGGGTCCTTGGCCTGGAAAATGTTAATGACCCCCTTTTCTACACTGTATGTGTAGTGTTGAAAAATATTATCTTATAAATAGTGAAAAGTAGTGAGTAAGAATGACTAAATGATACATAAAAAAGAAAAAAAAACTGCTTAAAAAACAGACTAATTTTAGCTATCAGACATTGAAACTCTCAAGGACAACTGGAACTAATCATTCGATTTACCTCAGAACCGGTAGGTCAGAGTGAATATTGTCCGAGGTGACGGCGTTCCAGTTTCCCGTTAATAACGGCTCCTATTCTCCACTGTTTGTATACCGTCACCATAGCCACTGTTACTGTATTTGTACATACAAATAGCATTGAAACAGTAAAAAGGAATAAATTTTGGACTGACTAAATACTGTATAAATAAGAGAAAACAGCTAAAAACAGTCAAAGTAATAAATATTACAAATGATCAAATTAGTCTCCTTCGTGAATGCTGAAATCAGGTCCTGTCACCCTGATAGAGTGCATTAGGATTCTAGCTTTCAGTACAAATGTTCTTGAATAGGTACATAACGGTTTGCTTGTGACCCATAATTTGAGTGCAGGCACACTCATGGACAGGATATTGCTGCAAGCCTCATTGAAAGTTCTGAATAGTTCAACTTTAACGATGATGAATGCACATGCGTCCGACAGAACCCAGAATGTCCAGCAACATACTGGAAAGACCAGGAACTAAAATAAAATAAAATTTAATATTGATTGTGAATTCCCCATACTTCCTGACTCAAGTCTGCGACTGAGGTTACTATGGAAACACAGCTCTTTTACAAGCTAGAAAAACTCATTCAGCTCTCCGGACCTCAGGTTTCATGCACCCACAGCCTCTTCTTCCTTACAAATGACTACGGAAAAAGCCGCCACCCAACCAGCACATTGTCAATGGTTAAACCCTGCGGCACGTGCAGCACAAACCATGTCCTGTCTGAAAGGCCCATTTGGCTGTCACAAATTTTGCTTATTGCATATTTTACCACTTGTAACTCATTGCCTTTTTTTTTTTCTTTTTTTAATCTAATTCTCATTGTCCTCTCTGGGATGTATATGCGCATCATTTTTCCCCTAATAAACACATACTCAGATATATGAAGAATTTATTTAGAGTTTTGTTTTTCTACAAAAGAAAATCTTTAACAAAAACATTACAGCACTTCCTATGAAACAACATTTTAGGTTGCTATTATAGTAGTTAAAGAAAAATATAAATAGGAAGATAAGTGGAGCATGATGCACATGTAACACATTTACATACCATTTACATACAGAGAATGCACAAATTAGCGTTCGTTAGCGAAAAATAACGATGGACAAACACGCATCGGGAAAAGCTTTTCTAGATGGTAACAGAAATGTTCTGTTTGCTATAATACTGACATTTCAAATCTGCTCTAACTTAAACACCATCCTCATTTAAAATGAGACGCAGCAAGGCGATTGGACTGATTCAGCTCTACAGCGCCCTCTGGTGATCAGGGATGTAATTGGATTGCTTACAGGGTCAGAAAAGATGTTTTTTCATGAACGTATGAAATTTGTCACATGTTAGTTATCACTAATAAAGAGCTAAGGGCCTCCATCATTATTAAAGTTTTATTTTTTTATATGAAGTGGAGACCTTTCCCTTAACCAGCAGAATGGAAGACACATTCAAGACCATCCTCTACATCTATATAGAAAAAACATGCTTTGGAAGGGTTCAGTAAATTCGATCAAGTTTATTTTTGTCATACAATTCTAACCATTTGGAGGAATTTATTACAATTTAAGATGGATTTAATCGCAGCTTAGTTTACTTTAAAGTATATGGTTAGTTTGGGGACGGGTTGTTGCAACCATCCCCAAGCTAAACATCTTACGAATATTGTTAAAATGAAAATAGCCCATTTGTTCCTCTATAAATAGTATGGGCAAATAGCAGACAGATTTAAGGTTAATATAAATACATTGTTGTTTTAGGCCCATTAATCTCTTAAGTGTAGAGAAAAGTAAAAAAAAGTTTTGTTAATGTTCCAAGTTTCCACTATATTAAATGAACAGCAAGACAAAAAGATAAACCAGTATGATATCAGCATAAATCATGGATGCTTTTAATACTTATTTTGCATGTGGAATGTTAGAAAAGGTTTGACCAAATTATATTATTCAAGCAGAGAGCAACAGTCAGCAGCAACAACAATGAGAACAACCTATTGATTAATAACCAACATGTGACTTTATCTTTAGACAATGTTTTATTCCAATATCACAGATTTTGCAGGCCAATATAATCTGATATTTATTTTTGTCTGATATCAGATATCCAATATCAATATTGGATTGGGACATCTCTAAATGATAAAACTGAAACCTTTGCAGGAAAATTATTTTTACTCATTTTATTTAAACATAAACTGTTGTTAATCCTTAATAAATAAATAAAAATAAAGAATTAACGGTCAAAACAGTCCTGTAAACCCCAATTTATTTTTATTTTTTTAACCAAATGAATGATTAATTTCTTTCTCTCCGATAAAATCTCCCTTTAAAAATCGAAAAAGGAATTTATTTGATAAAATGTGCCTTAAAATCACACCGCTGATCACCGGACTGATATCTGCACTACAGCTACAGAGCTGGATCCAACAGTGAGGATGAGGTGGAGGGAAGCTTTTAGGCACATCTTTTAACAAAACATTTCAGTAACAATGAGCATTTTACAAGTAAAGGTATAAATGCTAATTACACGAAACAAACTATTTTAAAAGTTACAAACCACATTTTTAGAGTTATTAAAGCTTGGTCGACTAATGACTTCCTGCTTTAATAACCAGTGATTAAAATGATGTCTACAGGTCTTAGTGTCTCCAGGAAAACTGGGGTTTTTACTCCCCATACTACCTCCACACAAACGCCGCCTCTTTGTCTCTGTACATGCAAGACGGAATCATTGAAACAAGGAAGGACAAGTGGATCTGAAAAGCTTTGGGATTGTGGAAACGAAGAAACAGAGTCATTGGCAGTTATTTAGGTAGAAAACATTATGGTTGAGATTTTGGTGGGAATATTTAAAATATTTTCATTAAAGTTATAGAGTAGATTTTAGAGTAAAACAAAAGGGAAGTTCTTGTATCTGTTTTACGTGTTCAAGGTTTGCATTTAAACTGAACTATATGAAGGGGGCTATAACTCACAGCAAAGCCACGAAATGACTACGGCAGGACGAAGCACAGACCTGCAAATTGAGGCAAACTACTCTGAGTAGTCTCGGTTTTGTTGTATTTATGCATTTATTACGGCTGCAATTCTTTAAAACAGGAATAAATTCTTGCCGGCAGGTAAAATTTGATCTTTATCAATACTATTACAGTAGTAGCCATTCAAAATTTCCCCACTTTCCTTGATGGGCCCATGACTGGTCCCTTTTTAAACATCAATTTTTGTACTTAAATATTCTTTCGGTCATGATTTATGGACACTAAGATCTAAAGAGAAGCGTCATCTCCTGGTCAGACCCTGTAATTCAGTGAAAGGGTGGATTCAGAGTAAAAAATATGCAAGTAACTGCAGTGGCTGGAAGATGGAGGGGATTTCGCTGTGCTGCCATTCGGCTGGCATTTGACTGAGAAGGGCCATTCTGAATGGCTGCTACTGCATGGTGTCCAGCATATGTTTTCTGCATTTGTATTCATACCTAATGCAGTCCGCACCAGTATCCTTTTAGAAGCGGACCACCGAGACCAGCTCAAAAAGTGGGTCTCAGGAAAAGTTGGGGAAAGGAACTCTGGTCTGTTTAAAGTTGACCCAATGTGACAGGTGTGAATGCAGCCTAAATGTTTTAATATCAAGAATATAATGGTTCCTTCAGAGTTGCTGGAAGCATCTCTTTTAGTAATCTGTCTTACAGCAGAGCTGTAGAAGCCTCTGATGGAGCTAAAACTAAAATAAGTCAGTCAGACTGGATGCTTTGAACATAAACTGTCCCATTTTGCCACGGATTCTATATTAGATTTTATTGGATCATAGGAAACATGTGTTGCATTTGAATTTATTTAGGGATATCGGAGTAAATGGGGCTGAATACAAACTGAATTCTGATTTTTTTTTTTCAAATATTTTATTTTCCTTCTCCCTTCAGGTACTTCATTCTTGCAGCAAAAGTCTCTGTTTCTGGAGGAACAGTTTGTTAAAATCTACAGTTTTGTGTGTTAAAGTCTCCATTGCATCAGGCCAGCCTCTGGCGATGGCAGGCTTAAAAGCTACATGTCGCTGCTTGGTTCCAGTTTTAGCGCAATATTAAAACCAGAGCCCTTAATAGGAAGTGTTTCAACAAAAACAGAGCAAGCTGAGCCTCTCTCCAATCGGGTTCTGAGAAGATTTAACATTCAACGTTGGATTTTTGACCCTGCTGCTTTACTAAAAGCTTTAAATAAAACACACAGGAAGAACAGGCAGCTTCTTGGTTACTTCATAATAGCCTGGTGAGACCATCCTGATCTCGTGAGCTTTCAAGATTTCACTCGCAGATCAGTCTGGAGACTCTCCGTTGAAGAAAATTTGGAGCCGTTCACCAAACGAACGTCCAATCAGCGTTGGCTTTGAGACGGGTTTAAGGTGTGACGCAACGAGAAGCGCGACAGTTCAGTCTAAAGAACATGGCGGCTTCAGCCGATGAAACTAGCGTTAGCAAGTTTTATCGGAATGACACTGTATTTCTTCACTGCTCTTCTCCCGACTGGTTTCGCAAAGAGTTTGATCTATCAATTGGCTCCTCTTCGTCGTCGCTCTGTTAGTACGTCATATGCTTCATTGATCTGATTGGTTTATTTGGCCCGTCTATCACCAACATAGGCCAATCAGTTAACCAGTATTTTTGCCCCTTCCCAAAATTACTTCTACGGAAGGTTTCCAGATGGATATGCGGAGCAAATCCATCTGGCGGAGTCAGGTTAACTTCATAATGCTCTTATGACAAAGTCGGTACTTGTACTTGTTAGGTTATTACCACCTTAAAGGAAATTACTGAACAGGTAAAGCAGTTGCTGATAAGAAGGACATGGCTCCCTAACGTCTCAATTCCGGCTCAACTGATACAGGTTTTTAATTGATTATCTGTATTTTAAAATGTAAAATACTCCAAATGATTTAATATGAACTGGATTAGTCAAAGGATATATTTTGTAATACATAGTTTAAGATTTAGAGAAGAAGACAAAATTTACCTACAAAATATTGCCAAAAGTATGAGGTCACCACTCCCAATCAAAGCATGGAGGCAGCCAGACTGTATGAGGTCAGTGTGGCCCTGTTTTAAGGTGCCAAGTGATAAAATATCCAGTTGTGAAATTTCCTTGTGAGCAAATACTCCAATGCTAGGTTTTGGTACCATTTTACAGAATAATAGGTGAATAGGAATGACAGCAACCTATCCTCCAAGTGGTAGTGCAGATAAAATTATGACACTGTGGGCAGAGCTAGAGGATAGCTACAGGTCTTCAAATGTTAAAAGACCTTTAGATTAGCTCACAGACGGTACATAGTGAGCATCAACCCCCAATTTACACTTTGTGTCCACCCTCTAATATAGATGATGTCCGCTCCATTGCAGTGCAAAGCCCACAGGCGCTCCAAGGAACATGTGCAGATCACGCATTAAAAGCCTGTCAGCATCGATTTAAAACGCTAAAACTTTTTCATCTTTTGGTTTTTTTTCAGGAGTTTTTATTCCACAAATAAAAACTGAATGCAGAGAACCTGTGTTGTTTTTATTTGTGTATTTCAATTGTTGATTATTTACGTATAGTAATATAGGCTGCCCAGCATTAGATCTAATGTGCGTAGTTGATAATATACACACATATATAAAAATATTTGTAAATTTTAAAGAAAATATAACCATCTGTAGTAAAAATCTGGATGTTATTAATCTTCTTTTTATGGATGGATGGATGTGATTTCTGATATTTACTGTGGCATCCGGCAAAAATAGTTTCAAATCGAATTTTTACAGGTACGCCGTCCACTCCTCGCTGTTTATGGAGGACCAGCTCTGCCATATTTAAAAATAAATACAGAAATAAATAAATGCTCAATAAATAAATAAGCATACAATTAATGGTCCCCAAAAATACAATAAACAAATAAATGTAGGTAGAAATTAAATGATACAGTGAGTCATAAATGTATATATCTTTTTTAACTAGCTTCTTTTCTTTATTCGCCTTTGTAATAACTACTTTATTTATATATTGTCCGTTATAATTTTCAACCTTATTCATTAATTACTTATTTTTTTTATGTATTTATTTATGCCCATTGGTTGGTTAGCATTTAAATAAATAACACAAAAATAAAGCAGACGAAATATTGTAACATGCACATAAATCAATAAGGTTATTATTACAAAGAAGCTAATTAAGAGATATGTACATTTATGTATCACTGTATTATTTATTTCTACATTTGTTTGTTTATTGTATTTTTGGGGGTAATTAATTGTTGGTTTATTTATTTATCGAGCATTTATTTATTTCTGTATTTATTTTTAAATATAGTAGAGCTGGTGCTCCATAGATGTTGTGCCAAGACACTAAATGCTTCTATTGATTATAACAGTTGTGTATTTGGTGAGGAAAGATCTCTCAGTGTTTGGTCCTGTTTTCAATCTGATTCAGAGCAGAGGAACTGAACTGGATTTCTCATCAAACATCAGTTTCTGACCTAAGAATTTGTTTTTCTGGAAAGCTGAAGCGAGGCAGACAAAATGTTAAACCCTTTGGATTAAATCACTCCTATTCCAAGGTTTGTAAACACAGACCAACACATACCTTCGGCAATATAGTGTACGTTTTTTTATAAGTGTTCATATTTATATGTTATTATTGAAAATATCACTTTATTTTTGGAAATGATTTTGCATTAAACCGAGGACTTAGTGGGCGAGGTTTTATATAGGAACCACTACTAATGTCTACAGCCTATAACGACTTTAGCTCTGTGCTGTTCATGTAACATAAAACTAGAGGAAAAGTAAAGAAAGCTGAAATATTAAACTCTGTCTTTTAAGCATCCTAATTCACGAAACAATAACCTGGAAAAAAAGGAACCATGTAGTGAAGCAGGCAGAGCATCCTCTCTGGATGAGCCACCTGGAAAAAAAAAACAACCAACCAGGCGAACAGTTTCTCTTCTGGCAAATTTGCCACTGCAGCATAGTGGTTCCCCACGGCTTCTGTGCCTATGTTCTGTTGGCAGCTGTATGGAAGAAGTTCACACATTGTTGCTTTCCACTGTTTGGTGCACAGCTGCTCCTAGCAAAGTGTTAGTTTCAATAACCAGGGGCCAGCTGAGAGCTTAGGTGAGCAAAACAAATTAATAGTCTTAGGAGATCTGGCCGGCTGGGAGTTGCTGGGAGTTTTCGCCGTAGTCCCTCTCCGAATGGTGTTTATTAAGGTCACATGGCATGAGAGGGAGGGGCTGCCCCTGCTCAGCCAGCACTGCCTCGTAAGGTGGTGCTGCCTCCAGGGGGAAGGAAATAGATGCAACGTGTTGCTGCTCCCCCTCATGCAGTCCCAGGGAATAGTGGGAGGAGGAGGAGGAGGTGGAGGAAGGCCAGGCAGCGCTGGCTGACGTCTCCCCACAGCGCTGGGAGGCATCTGGACCGGAGTGTGTGGGATGCTGTTCTGGCTCGGCCAGGCTCTGACAGGGGTCCAGCAGGGAGTAGGGAGGCGGGTCATCGGTTGGGATGTAGATCTGAGTGGAATCTGGTCCGACACACTCCTCATAGCTGTGGAGACAAGTCAGAGGGTGAATTAGTAGAAATGCGGGGGGAGGGCGGACATAAAAATAGGAGTTAAAATACAGTGTGTTATAGCTTTCAAAACATTTCCACAAGGAAAGAGATCAAACTTTGATATATTTCATTAAGACTTTAGGCTGTTATACCAACACAGAGAGATGAAGGTGAAAGACTTCTCCTCTGTGATGAATGGTAGTGGCAGCACCATGCTGTGGGACTGCTTATTCATTAACAAGGACAGTAAAACTGGTTAGAGTTGTTGGGAAAAAAAACAAAAAACGAGGCAATTTTAGAAGGAAACCTGAAAAAAGCTGCAAAGGATTCGACTATGTGCTCAAAGAAGAGAAGTGGATGGGAGAATAGGAGTGTGGCTTGCGTGCACACACTAAAAAATGATATTACCCTTTTGAATTTTTTTCCAATCTGGCATCCTCTTTCTAAAAATCATCATTTAGTGTTCTCCAAACACGTCAAGTCTCTTGGATCCCTCTATATCACCAGGATTCTTTCTGCCAAAAACCTTATTCCACTAGAAGTATTTTCAGATTGGAGCCATCAAGTGGAAAGGTTGTTATTTGCAGAAACCTTCAAAGGTACACTTCCTCTCATCTCCATGAGGACAGAGCCCGAATCTTCCTAAAAAGTCGCAACGAATCGATAAATCCTAACCCGAATGTGGCAAATAACCCAATACCATAGTGAAAATCCTTTTGGTAAACTTTATAAACACACTTATAGAGATATTAAACAAGCTAACTTGCATTCCTGTTTAGCTAAAGCTTTGAAACTTCAGAAATGTATCCAAGCATTGCACAAACTAAAGCTTTGATATTTAAACTGCAGTATTTGCATTAATGTATTACCAATCGTCCAGGGTATTAGAGTTCATAAAAAGCAAAGATAATCACACCTAAAAAAATAAAAAATACAATATGGGAGAGTTTACTTGACAATTAAAACCAAACAAGCTCTAATTCTGTCACATCTCACATTTCTTTGGATGTAAAAATGACGTTTCTAGCCAGAGTTCAAAACCCTTCTCCTTGAGATCAGGGGCCTTGCATATTTTAAAAGTACCTCTGCAACTGAAAACCCTGTTTCAAATGTTTTAGCAAATGACTCGCATGTTTAAATGTTTAAACGGGTGTAGAAGGACAGTTTTTCCTCCTGTAGCAGCTCAAGAGATTTATATGACAAAGTTTACAGGAAAACAGGTCCTTTAAAACTAAATAAAGCAGAAAATAATTAAATTGAAAGATAAATGTGTTGTGTTGTGTCTGTTTGGCAAGAGGTGGATTAGGATGGGTTATAAAGAAGCTATTATAGGGA
>NW_015150685.1:248233-252094 GCF_000732505.1 Cyprinodon variegatus
TTCTTTCTTTCTTTCTTTCTTTCTTTCTTTCTTTCTTTCTTTCTTTCTTTCTTTCTTTCTTTCTTTCTTTCAGTTATTGCTGCTGAATAATTATGCACTTTTTATGAAAAAAAACATGTCCAAATTAAATATATAGTAAAATAAAAACTATTTAAACATACATTTTGATCACTAAAGTAAAGGAAAATGTGAGAATATGAGCTGAAAGGTAATCATTTAATGAGTGCACACCAGCTCAACCCCTCCGCTCCACATGAAGGACATGAAGGACATGCTATGGATGTGTTTTTAACAAGGAAAATCATTTTCTTTTTATTGTTTGCAAAATAACTACGACAGAACTCTCCTGACTGAATCAGGAAATAAAACAAAATGATCGGCTTCAAGGAGGGAGACAGACCTGCTCCTGACCAGGTTAACCTTAGAGAGAATCTTACTATGTTAATAGAAACTGAGGCTAAGTAAAATCTCTTTATGAAACTGAAAACTCAGAGTTTGCCTGATTTCAGGTTTTAAAAGACTTTGTGTTTTTCAGAAATCAGATTTTTTAAACGGGCCCCAGGAAAACTCTCAATCTCCACAATGTCGGTTGAGTTTCTACTGTTTCTAATTTGCATCATGTGCAGTCATACAACGGAAAAAAACAAACAACACAAGTAGTTGGTTATGAAAAGCTTTCTGTATAGACTAATTAATCACAGTAACTGATTGTGAATTGAGTTGAGAATTGAAGATGGTGGAAAAGTGTGCAGCAGCTAAGCTGAGGTGCTAAAGCACTTTGTAATCCCTGCTGTCTTTGGTCTCTTAGGAGTTACATGATCTTCAGCTTTAACAGCACATTTCTGCTGCCTGGACCTGTAAAAGGCGTATCACCTAATTATGAATCTGATGTCTGCACTTATTTGCACCTCCTGTTATCACATACGGCCCGTTAAAATTAATTTGGACCTCAGCTTTTACACACTGGGATTCACACAAATAAAACAACTCCATGTAATCTCTGGTAAACTGGAGCTGCTCCTCTCTTTCCCACATGACCTACCTCACGTTCTTCAGATCAAATCAGACACACAGGTGGTCCATTCAAAATGTAAATGCTGGTTTTTTAAAAATAACACAACTATTGGTTGTTGATTTAATTTATTGGAAAACAACAGGAATTAATTTAGATTTTCAAACATCCACCACAGTAAAGGAGGCGGGACTAGGGCTGCTTCCATGGAAACCCTGATGTTTGATTGGTTGTTTTTTACATAGTAAGACAAGACAACTTCTTCCTGTATCATTACCAGCAGATATCTAACATCTACCCCAAACTTAAACTTCACACCTTATTTTCTAAACATAACCCCCCCAAAATAAAGAAAAAAAAAGAGTTGATTGTATCACTCTCAAACAAAAGGTTCCCATTTTGCTAGTAAAATGCAGCAAGAACAAGAACAAACCCACACACACCATACATGTTTTCATGTGGCTATATGCAGTTGTACTTTCTATTGACTCTCATCGACTTAATTCTTTTTTTTTTGTCATTTTAATGCCCTAACCCTGACACTATTTCTATACATAAATATAACCAGTGGATAAATAACCCTAGTGTTTACCTAAATTTAACTAACCTACCAATTAGGACAAGCAAAAAGTCAATTTGTCGGTAAAATTGTGAAAGAATTGTACTTAATCTGGTGCCAAAACAGTAGCACACACACCCAGAGAGACGTGTGGCCAGCTTCTCCCTGAGAGGAAGCAGAAGCTTTCAGCCTCCACAGGTGAGCTACTGATCCATGAGTGTGAGTCAGTTTGAAGTGACAGAGAGAGAAAGAGAGGATACTAACCTTCTGAGGACCTACAGGCCTTACAGAGACCAAAGGTTGGTCCAAATGACGCAAAACCCCATTTTAAACCTAGGATTTGCTTAAGAATATACTCAAGCAAAGCAATTAGGGGTGAAATGCAGTAACTGAAATAAATGTTGGTGTAAAACGTGTGTGTGTTTGGGTATATGTGCGTTTGTGTGTGTGGATTTTAACGTACGCGTGATCTCTATGATCCCAGGTAACCGGGTGTGTTTGTGTTAGAAAGCATTAATGTTCACAGTCTCAGTAGGTAAGCTGTTGATCTGAGTTCACCAAGATTTCCTCCACCATCTGTGTCCCGTTCACACACAAACACACACACACATACTCGTTCTGCCATCGTAGTGAGGACTCCTATTGACTTCCATTGACTTTCGGTCATTTCAACCCTTTCTATGCCGTAACCCTAAAACTAACCCTAAACCTAACCATTACCAATGCATACCGCACTCTAACCCTAACCTATTGACACCTTAGCCCTAAACCTAACCATTAGCAAAATAGCATATCAGGACCGGCAAAATGTCCTCACTTTGCAGCAGCTGGTCCTCAATCTGATGGTGAAATTGGGAAAAAGGTCCTCACTCTGAGGGCTAGACACGCACATCGCAACTCAGCTACCACCTTAGGCATAAACCTAACAGTTAGCAGAAAAGGAAGAGAGGACCAGCTAAATGTTCTCACGTTGATACAAATGTCATTAATTTAAAGCTCAAACAGGAGCACACACTCTGCAGGAGGATCACATGACCGCAGCATTTACTGCGTCGCAAAAAACAACTTGCCAGATCTGTGATAAACAAATCGTGTTGCTTCTATGTATATATGCATATGTTTAGTTGTTGGCTGCCTTCCTCTCATCCTCTCACACAGGCAGTCCAGAATGTTCTGATTTCCTGCCAAGACCTCTGACGTACTTTGCTAATTTCCCTCTTCTGTTTCTTTCCTTTATTCCTGTTTGCATTTGTGGAAACTGTTGTATTCATGTTTCTGAGCAAACAGCTGAAGTAGGAAAGCACGAACTTTATGAACTGGAATTGCTTGCATCAAACCCTGGTGCTACCAGGTGCATCCCCCTCAAAGGATGATCTATTTGCCCTGCAGGAGGATGGATTTGTCTGCCTTGCAAAGATAACCGCAAGAACATGAAAAAGAGCTCCAGCTTAATCCCCAGATCCCAACCTGAGCACAGACCCTGCTCCTCAAATTCAGCGTGATGAATGCACATAGGACAGGCCAATGTTGTGGAATCAGCATGAATCGGGATCCATATGGTGCACTTCTTCTCACTGCTGAGTCTGCTAAAACGTCAGAGAAAATCCAATGGAAGAGGGGGAAGTAAAAGATGCTGTCCAAACCTGTTTTTTTTTTTCTTTTTAACCAGGAATCTAAAAAAAAATAAATGTCAAACTCTTTTTATCTATTTGATCATACATTTAAATGTTGTGTAGGCTTTTCTGGAAGCATAGAAACTCTAGTTTGAAACCCACATTGGAAAGATAACAGGATATTAGCTATCATTACAGCGTTTGAATTAAGGACGTAGCATCGGGCCTCAGACAGAATCATTTGGATTCAACGAGTGAATATTTAAGGCGGTGCAAAGAAGGGGAGGCTCACTGCAGGGAAGGGATTTATGTGAATTATTAAAGTTGCCAATTAGACCAGCTGACATTTAGATCAAAAATGCCATGACACTGGCTTTTAGCAAACTTTCTATCTCCTCCTTCCTCACCAATTCTCTCAAAGGGCAGCAAAGCAGAGACTCCTCCATGAAAAGGAAGACAGCTCAAACTGATGAAAGAGTGGGGTGCACTGCATGAATGCACTCTCACTATTCACCCTTTAAAAGGTAATATATTGTCAAAACTATTTCCTTATCCACCAAAAAAACTAAAATAAAATGTTTCAATCCCTTCCCTTTCTAAAAACTTCAGTTTTTTTGTTTTTGTTTGAATTTTACTTTATAAAATGTTTGAAAATGAGAGATTTTTACAATTTAACA
>NW_015150685.1:252774-255701 GCF_000732505.1 Cyprinodon variegatus
TCTGACCCAAAGTGGCTGATTAAAAAATGATCATAAATGGGAATCAGAGGTCATTCATTGTACTGGGATCACTTATAACCATTCAGGTAAATGTCAGGTTGTGGAAAAAAGGCGTTAATCTGTTAAAACTGTGCAATGCTGGTTAATAGTACTAGAGCAGCTGTCCCCAACCACCGGGCCGCGGACCGGTCCGTGGGTCATTTGGTACCGGGCCGCACAGAAAAAAGTATATATATATATTTATCGATGATCAGAGTCTGAGTGATGTTTTATTTTGAAAAATATAAAAAATTGCGGTAATCTCTCCCGATTACATCAGTCGGTGCATCTGTGCCTCTTGACACAGGTTAATTCAGTTCAAGAATCATCCTATCTATAACACCTATCTTTGTGAAGCGGGATTTTCTGCGGTTACAGCGACCAAAACAAAACTACGGAGCAGACTGGACATCAGGAACACACTTCGTCTGTTATTTTCTCCGATTACGCCTAGATGGGACCGGCTTGTTTAGTTTTTATGCTGTTTGTATTTGATTTTATGCCAGTCGTTGCTGGACTGGTCCATCCAAACATAGCCTGTTGGAAAAGATTCTTCTGTCAAACCGCTTTGAGCAGAAAATGCCTGAATTTGCTGGAGAAGTTAAGAGAAGTTAAGAGAAGTTAAGTCAGAGGGCCTGACAGACTACAGATGGAGGACCTTGAAGGGAGATTATGTTTTCATGGCTGTTAGTGGATCTAATATAAAAAGCTCAAAAAAAGAAAAGGATGTCATCAGACAGATCAGCCTCACAGGTAAGAAATGGTTCTTGTAACCTTAGATATCGGTACTTGTTTGATTAAAGTAAGAGATCTGTTCCAAAAGCCAATCATTATCAGAAAATCCACTAGAAACCAGTTCTGATCATAGGCTGTATTGTAACTTTAAAGCTAAAAACTGTACCTTAACTTAATGTTTCTATCGTGTACTTAATTATTGAATGAAGTTAATAAAAACACAAACACAGACTAAAAGGTAAATGTATTGGACAGAACTCAGAAAGAGTCTTCTAGGTCTACGTACCTAATGGTAGCTGATTTTCCTTTGGATATTTAAATATTATTGATATTGATTATCTAAATAAATTTAAAAAAATCGGTTATTTCATTTTCAGCAGTATTTTTAACTAATTTAATTTTGGATTTAGTGTCCAAGACTTGTCCATGGCCGGTCATGCCTTGGAAGCAGCCCCTATTATCATTGCAAGCGATCTACTAGTCTCTTTTGTCCTTAATAAAATCAGCAAACTCATGCAATTCCATTGTGTCTGCATTGAAAGTTTATTCAAGTGATGTTAAAGCAACACTTGTGTGTTACGTACAGCTTCCTATGTACCCTGTATGTGTCTCAAACACAGAGATCTGCACCGTAAAGGTTGCTCTGCTCCCAGTGACAGCTGACCTTCTTATTATGACTCTACTTTGTCTTCGTCTCTCTCTGATAGTGACGGAAGTGTCGTCAGCCACTGTAAAAGCAGTCTATCTACATAATGATGTGCCCCTTTTTACATCAAAAAACAATGCAATAAAAATAAAAAAATAGTCTAAAAGTACCTTTTTAAGGATAATTTTAAATCATATTTTCTCATCCACTGCTCATTTCAGTAAAAATACATTTATTTCAGCAGAACTTATTCAGTTATTTAGGCATATGCGTAATGGGAAAAGCATCTCACAAGTGCTTTAAAACAGAAGAAACGTTTCTTAGGAATTTCAAATGCAGGTTTGTTATAAATGGCTGCCATGATGGAAAGCTATTGCTGGTCACTTAGCTTTTTGTTTTTTTAATGTGTTTGTTTACTTTACTAAAAAATAAGTAGTTCTAGCGGAGAATTAAAGCACTTTAAAAAGTTCTTGGGTCTGAAAAATATTGTTACTCATGAGTTCGAATATTATATCTAACAGTTCTGCCTATATGTTTAACCTAAGCCGATAACTGTTGGTGCACATCTGGATGCATCTCGACACAGTGGAAGGTTATTGCACCTTTTCAGTACTTTGAATCACAGTGTTATGTTGTATGTATAGTACATCACTGTCCCTGTAGAACTTACCGTGGTGGAGAGTCCTGATACAGGTTGCTAATCTGTGGAAGATTCTCCCCAAAGGAGTCAATGTCTAAACCAGGAGAAAAGTCCTCTACACAGCTTGACCTCAGTTCCCCCGCAGAGCCCCCGTAGGAAAAACCATCTTGCCCTGGAAACAAAAAGATAAATATTTTATTTTATAGCGGAATCAGCTGCCTTAAATGCTTTCATTTCATCTTACATTTAACGCTCTGAAATGTCTGAAAACTGACCATAGCTGGCGCGAAAGTGTGGGTTTCTGAGTCGACTGTCCTTGCGTAAGCTGCCGATGATGATGGTGATGCAGGAGAGGAAGAGGACCAGTCCTATAACAATCCCAGCCACCACCAGCGGAGACACCAGGAGAGACGCCTCCCCTCCTGATTCCCTCTCACTCCGACAGTCTGGATACTCCCCATGGCTCTGGTTGGAGCTCACTGCAGGGAGGCAGACAGAGATGGAAAAGGTCAGACATGAGAGGATGGGAATGGTCTGGTTTGTTGCTTTTAAAGACCGTGAGGACAAAAGAGACATTTATCATAGTAGTACATTTTAGACATTTTGGAACCATTAGCCAAACGGGAAAATAAAAAATATAGAGAAATTCAGAGATGCGATAAACACTTGTGTTGTTTGAAAAAACAACTTCTTTGGATTGTTATTTCTAAAGCACACTACACTAGCTCTGATTTTGATAATCAACTGTTTACTTTAGCGCAGCTGATGACAGTTCAGCAGAGTCTAGCTTTAAAGTCATAAGGAAGCGGCTGTTCAAACTGTTGCATTTCTGAATTCTACCAAGTGGTGCACGACTTTACATGAGTG
>NW_015150685.1:256141-257423 GCF_000732505.1 Cyprinodon variegatus
TTGCTCTAAGTGGGTTGCTCTTTCAGTCAACGGCATGTGTTAAAATCTGTATATCTACAGTTATTGGTTAATCATTTACTAAATTAAATGATGACTATTTTTATAATCAGTTAATTATGTCTTGAACCGAGGACAGATGGACCCAGTATTCAAGGAGAGACAGTCAGTAGGAAAGTTCAAACGTTTATTAAATAAAACAAAACAAAGCAGAGCTGTGGCTCGCGGACACTGCAGGCGGGGGGCGGGGCACCGCCCAATCTCAGACACTCTGGTTTAACAGTCCAGACCACGAATGTCCCCAGTGCTGCAGTTCCAGAGGACATGCTGGAAGCCGATCCTGGTCAGGGATCCAGAACAGAAACAGGTGGCAGGATCCAGACTTCCAGGCATCCACAGGCTTCCAGGAGGGTTCAGAGTCTGACTGGGACCAGAAGCATGACCAGATGGTCACGCACAGGAGCAGACAGGATCAGGTGCAGACAGGCAGGCACAGTGGAAGAGGGTAGCCGAGACAGGGCGTAGGAACCGGAACTTTAAACTGGTCTCCTCCCCGGAGCCAGGCTTACTGGATAAAAACTGAACCTCCCCCCATAATGAGCCAAAAACCCAAAGGACTCCACAGGGGAGGAACAGTGGACGATCAGGAGACGAGACAAACACTAAAATCCTCTTTCCACTGGCAGCTAGGATCCAGGACATGAACCATAAAATAGAACTGAACAGAAAGACTGACAGAAAGACAAGCAATGATCTGGCACTGAATGCTCAGGCTGAACTGAATATAAACCAGAGGGAACAGGTGAGAGGAATAAATTATAATGAGGCAGGGAGGGAGAAAACGACAGGTGAAAGGAATGACTAATTAAGGGAGAGCAAACAGGCCAGATCATGACAAATTAGGATTATTCTGGTTTTACCACTTGTGCTATCCTGTTGTAGATATTCAACATAGATGTTGTAGACATTCTACACCTATATAAATAGAAGAACTTTCTATTATTGCCTTAATAATTCAAATAATCTCTTTTCCAGTTTTTTTTAAAAAGCCACATTTAAAAGGCCAAAGAGGAACTAGGCTTGGATTGCCATTACATTTTTACCTAAATCTCCTCTCTTGCTGTAGAATAGACCTCTAGCTCTGGCACCGCGTTTGTGAAGTCTTTGTGAATCAAACTGATGTTATAGCAACATTTTTTTTTTCTCAGGTTATGAAGGTGCCGTCTTAACATGTGTACTCTATGCTGCCTCTGTCCATTCTGCTTTTTTCTCCTCTTCCTTGTTC
>NW_015150685.1:258465-262459 GCF_000732505.1 Cyprinodon variegatus
GTCTTAACATGTGTACTCTATGCTGCCTCTGTCCATTCTGCTTTTTTCTCCTCTTCCTTGTTCCTGCACGCGCTCCCTGAAGACTTTTTCCATTTCAGTGTGTGACAGATAATTAGAGCTGGAGTTGACGCACACAGTCGTCATTATCATTAGATTACAGAGCAATCCTGTTACTTTCCATTTCTGTGTAGTGTCTCATTTGTCTGTTTGTACTGGTCATCCACTCTGCCTGTCTTTCTGGTGATGCCCATTTTTTTCGCTACCAGTCGCCTTAAATCAGATGCTGAACTGTTGCATTATGGGCCAAATATGAATTTGCTATTGCATACAGCTTCTTCAACATTTGTGTTGATGCAAAAAGATTAAAAACAATAAAATCATTAAAATTTTTTTTAACTAAATGCATTATCTGGTGAACACTAAAAGAAAACTTTCACCGTACGAATTTCTATCATTTTAATCAGGCTTGGTAAAGAAAAATGTTGAAAAGATATTTACAGAAGGTATAATAAGGAATTTAGCTCCAATACACGGACAATAGAAAGTAATGGCTTTACATAAAGGTGAATTCACTCTATATGGTGTTTTTAAAAAGAAAAATACATAACTCAGTAATTCCCTCTGGTTGCATACTAAATTTTACTGAAACGTGTTATGTCATGCTATTGTGTATTGTTAGTTATTAGTCAGTTTAGCCAATTTTAGTCATTAACCTCCTTTTTTTCTTACTCGCCTATGAAATAATGCCTTTAACGTACATATACTACAACAACAATAAAGGTAAGATACTGTGTATGTTAGGGTGACCAGACGTCTTTTTCTGACATTTCCTACTTTTCATACCTAAAAAAATGTCAGGGGGGGATTTCAAAATCGTCTGGGATTTTGGTCAACTACAGTGCAGCACATAGTCGAAACACAACAGGCACCGAATGGAGTCATCAACTCCAGAGCTGCTCCGGATCCGGAGCCAGCGGGGGATGGAGCGACCGAACCCGACACAGTGATGGTAGGCATGGCCCCCGTGCTTTCCTCCACCTGCCTTACCGGGGAAGCATACCGTCACCGGGTCGGGTTTAGTCGCTCCGTCCCCGGCTGGCTCCAGAATGGCCGCCCTCTAGGGGAGTCGGCCTCGCTGCTGACAGCATACATGAAGTATCTATGTATATAATGTTTATGAATCCCTAGAGGAGAGCCTGGTTTACTGATGTACAGGCAACTCTGAATGTTTTGTAGGTAACATTATTACAACACGGATTAATGAACAAATAGCATGATAGTGATACCAGTGAGACAGGTTGGCCCTATATTTTTGCTGTGTATGCTGAATGGAGACCCTCTAAAGATGTGTTATCATGTGTTACCTGTGTCACATTTTATAGATGTTGGAGATCAGCCTGTTTTTCAGAGTAGTCCTTTTTCTCTGACTGTGGAACTGCTCTCTTCATCCTCTGACATGGGAGTTGGCTCGGAGCTCGTCTGCCTGGCTGTGTGTTTCCTGTACAGGGCCTCTTTTAACAGCTGCTTTTTGTATCTCTGCTTCTGTCTCCTTGAACCCCAGTCAGCCTCAGCAGATGGCCGCTCACACTCTGCCTGATTCTGCTTGAGGTTTCCTCCTGTTAAAAGGGAGTTTTTCCTCTCCACTGTCGCTAAGAGCATGCTTGGTGTGAGGGATTGTATTTGAGTAGATGAGTCGATGCAATCAACTGGTTTTCCTTAGATAGAAAACTTTGAATCAATCTAACTGTATGATCTGGTTGAACTCTATAGTACCTTGAGATGACTTGTGTTGTGAATCGGCGCTATAGAAATAAACTGAATTGAACTGTTAGCTCAAGGCTAATAGGACATGGGGGTTAAAGGGGTGAAACAATGTGGAGCAGACTATTTATGTTTTGAGTTATGAGTTATTTTGTGTTTATCTGTTACTTGAATTTACATTTGGCCAAGGCGATTTTAAAGCAAAGTAAACCCGTCTCCCGTTCTGTGAATGCCAGGAAGAAAACCTGGTGCACTGATGTACAGAGATGTGTGAATGTTTTGCAGAAAATAATAACCACAAAATACACCTTGATGCTGTGTCTCTGTTTATGTTTGTTTGGAACCAAAATGTTCTTATTCTTTGGTGATAGAAGGGTCTGTGGAGGATTCACCATATATTATTCAATTTGATTTAACTATGATGTAATCCTCAACCGTTAACTAGATAAAAATAAGTTCTACTCTTTGAGAAATCTGTGGTCAAATTGGGCAGGGTGCTTTTACTTCTTTATCGCAGACGGCACTGGTCTTTAAAACTCTAATACTTTTCCCCCTAGTACAATGTACTAAAAACCTATTTAACTTTGGTTATTTCACCTAAAGGTAAGCTAAATATATAATTTAAGGATAGAAAAAAAATAAAATATAAAAATAAAAATCTATGCTGCACTGGGGGCCATTTATTAATTTTGTCTGAATAAGACAAATTTGTTATTGATTTAGTCTTCTAACTTGGTGTTAATTAAGCAGTTTATGAATTTAGATAGAGTGGTGTTTAACGTATTTTCTAATTAAGCATACCCATACATTTATTATTAATTGACCAATAAATTAAAAAGTAAAATCTATTTTTTTATATAAATCAAACTTAGGTTATATAAAAATTAAAATAAAAACTTTTTTCCTTTCTTGTTTTGCTCTTTCCTTTCACTATAGATCAAGCAGTTAAACCTCCCAGTGTTTTACACCAATATAACCGCTTTCATTTTCAGTCTCTGTGCTCCTCCGTTGCGCAGGTTTTGTCTCCATCTCTTCTGGATGGCAGTCTGTGTAATTGCGTTGTCTGTAATAATTTGGTTTCACACAGATTCCCCAGAAGAGTAAAATGTTCTCTCACCCGAATGATTCCCAGCAGACATCTTCACTCCCCTTTCCTCACACTCTGCCTCATCGTCCTCCCTTTCTGTCAATCCTAACATGTTTTTGTCTTCCTTTCACTCCTCATCACTTCTTCATTAAACTTCATCTTCCCCCATCCTCCCGGGAGAGAACTAAAATGGAAAATTCTAATTGTGTACATTTATATTCAGATAAAAACCTCAACCTCTGTAAAACCAGGAGACAAATATGAAGACAGCAGGACTTTTCTTCCCGTTAATCCTGGCAGAAGCTACTGATATGTTTTGTGGATTAAATGAGAGTTTAATGTAAAGCCTATTGTAGTGTTATATTTTTTATTTTACTTTTGAGGACAGGATTTTATATTTTGCCTATTTGCTTTGTCTTCCCTTAAATAAAAATTCAGTGCAAGCAATTACCTTCAGTTTTCCCCTAGCCTGTAAATGATCCACTTGTGTGTAATTAAATCTCTATATATGTGCTGCTGCTTTAAAAAGAGACACAGCATATATGTCAGAATGATGTGCAGGCGTTAAGTTTACTGTTCAGAAAAGAGTATCCAAGGTTTGAACATCTTTTTTAGAAGCAGACAAGATTGTCATGGTAACTCTGAGGAGCTGATGGCCGTAGACTTCTTAGTTTGATGACGGGCTTGGACTGAAATTGTTCAGCTGCTGTATGGAGTGAATTTTGGTCCATTATTGTTGCAAACAAAGAACATATTTTGTTAAATAGAAATTTTCAGGAAAAAAATGCAATCCAGAAATATCACTGAATGTTTTTTTTAGGTGTCTTTACAGTTTTCTCAAATTTCATGTTTTCAAATTATCTTCAATTTTTACCATCTTCAATTTTTTTTGAATTACATTTTTTTTTTCACTTTAAGCCCAAAGCAAATAAACACTTTTACACCCACATTAAACTATAGAAGTCTTGTTGCTAACTTCATGCCTTTTGAAATGTATGATAGAAATGTGTCCTCGCTTCTCACTTTGACCCAGAAGGGAAAAGAATGTGATCTGGAATTCCATTTTGAATATAATCAATTTGTAAAATTGCAAAACTCAATCTTAAAAAAATAAAATAAAATTAGGAAAAACAAAAGTAAGAAAAA
>NW_015150685.1:263008-285146 GCF_000732505.1 Cyprinodon variegatus
TTTATCTGCTATAAGTTGTAGGGAAATCATATTTAAATGTCAAATCATTCTAGCTTAAACATGTATATAAATGTACCCTTTATCAGACGATGCTGTCTTAAAATTTAGAAAATTTCTATTAAAAAAAAAAAAAAAATCCTGTCTTGAAATCTGTGTTGTTTTTTTTCGTTATTTTATGCAGGCCAGTCAGCTTGTACACCTAAATTCAGCCAATCATATATCAATCTGTCAATCAAATGATTCTGTTTATAGCATCTTGATTCATATGCCGCAGCTAATATATGCAACGCTTGAAATAAGAAATCAGAATCATTTCCTTTCCCATTGAGTTCCGTCCTAGTGTTCACGGGGATGGACGTCTGTGTCTTCAGCAGGTGTAGAGCTAACAGAACTGGCAGCATTCAAACATGTACGTACATGTATGTACTTCTACACCAAACCAAGCTTCTGCCGACCTGGCGGGAGAGTTTGGAAATGCAACGGTTGGAAAAGTTGGTTCCCTACGACTTTAAATTTTATTAAATTGATTCTGTATTTTTAAAATTCACCAGGACTTTTTTTCCGTATGGGGTCTGATCTTTCCTATTTGTGAATCTCAGAAGCTTGACCTTCACACTGATTCCTTCATCCATGCACCCTCTGTTCTGTCACAAATAGAAACCTGTCTAGTCAATGTGGTCATTCCTACCGACACTGTTACACTGAAGCATGATGGAAAGCTCCCCTCTGTCATTCATAGATTGAGACTATTTGTGATGGATGACGAAGCAAAATGCGTCAGTTTCTAAAAACCAGATGAGTCAGACAGGAAGACATGGGGAGAAGAAAGCAGATCTGTCACACAAACAAGTTATGTGTGAAGCCGGCTTGAAGCCGAGACCACAGTGCCGTTCGGCCACACTTTCTATTTTCAGAATCATATTGTTAAGAAAAACAGGTTTGGGTTCCTAGAGGCCCCTGGAGATTAAAGCTCCAGGCCCCTGTAGGGTGTACAGGGAATGAGTCTCTGAGCTCCATAGCCTACAGGCATTGGAGCCTTGGTACCCAGGAGACTCCTAAGGGTATTAATCCTGCTTTAACTCTGTCACATTATTAATGTTGCATATAGGAAGAAGACGACAGACTAGGAATTGCTTTTTTGTGTACCTTTGTAAATCATTGTGACCCCATTTTAATATCTGTTAATCTTACCTGTGACACAGAGTAAAAAAAGGAGCCAAGGATCTTACAAATGTATTTTGAGCTGGTTTGCTAAGATATTGAAGGAGACGGTGAAAAAAAGGGAGGAAATGGTTGCATTAAAGGATGATAGTGATGGATTTCTAAGCCTGGAGGGAACTGGACCCAGCTGCAAAGGGGGAGCAGAGAAGGATGGAAAAACAGTTCAGATTTTATATGAAAACAGATATTTATGCCCCCTATAAAGACACAGCAGCACAACAGGGAAGTGGTTGGCACTGTTACCTTGCTGCAAAACTGCTGTGGGTTCAAATCCCAACTACTGGAATAAGGTTGGGGGGGGGGGTGTTGGCCTAGTGGGCTAAAGCAGTGCATTTGTGCTCTGAGTACAGTAGGTTGCAGGTACCCGGTTCAATCCCCACATAGTGCCCCTCTGGTTCTCTGAGCAAGACCCTTAACCCCACACTGCTCCCCAAGGGGATGGGTTAAATGCAGAGAGTGAATTTCTCAGATGTGAGATCAATAAAGTTCAGTTATTATTAAGGGTGCTTGTTCTCCTCTTACATCTGTGGGTTTTCTGCCACGGTCTAGAACTGAGGTCGTCAACAGGGGGTCCGGGACCCCTAGGGGGTCCACAGAGGTACTGTATGGGGGTCGCGAAAGTTTTGGTTGATTAGACTTTTTTTTTCTGCAATTTTTTTCCACTAATTGAAATGTCTTTAAATACAAATTAAAATGAATTCAACGCACTGTAGTAAACAGAGAAATGAAGCAGAAGATGTCTTTCATCATCGATGCACACATTCAGCGACACACAGGAGCTCTTTCAAGCTGGACACCGTTTCATTCACAACACCTGTCCAATCAACCAGGAATCAGAAATACTTTAATAATCCCAGGGAGAAATTACTTTCGTTACATTACTCCATCTGTAATAGAGTGACTATAGGACTAATTTGATATAACACAATTTCATGCAATATATATATAATTAGGCGTCCCCGCTCCATCTCGCCATCAGTTTGGGGGTCCTTTGCCTGGAAAACGGTGAAGACCCCTGTTCTACAGTAGAAACATGAACGTTAGTTAATTTGTAATATTTAGATGGTCTGGGTGTTTGCAATGCAGAGCTTTGTCCCACATGGTTCAATCATTAGCGTTGTTCAATGGTAACTAAGTATCCTAACCCTACTAACCCCAGTTCTGATAAAATCATTAACTGGTTTAATACTAAGAACACCAATGTATTTCAAATACTAATTAAATTAGTAAATAGATTTAAAAAAAAAAAAAAAAAAGAATCTTACACTGTGAGGAATCTTGATTTTGTAATTATATTTCCACAAACTAATTAACATTTTTCTCTGAGACATAATCTTAAACTTTCCCGTACATGATTTAGATTTCTAAATAGCTGACTTTAATCTGACAGAAGACAGAACAGGAAGAGGAATTCAACCAAAGGCTTTTAAAGGCTGTTTCCTCCAAACAGCTTCAGATGAAACATGGCAGACGAATCCATAGAGACTCTATGTCTATTTGTCTTATATCTATGGGAGCACCATGCTGGGTTGGTTTATTTTATAGAACCGAGTTGAGGTTCTGCTCCAGGTTCTATCATCTCTCCCTCGGTGGGCTTTCAGCTGTTTTATCCTCTAGAATGGGATCCTCTCAGACTGGGAGGCTGTGGGTTATGTTGGTCAGTCTTATATCTAAATCAGTTATTTCCAAAGTAAAGGATTCAGTTGCTGGGGGAAAAAATTACCATTTTTAATAGGTATAGGTGGATAGAAATGTAGAATTATGTTTCATATTATACTGGTCGCCTTCTGCTTTATCTTCGAGGCAGTCTTTTACTCCCAGACCTTCCTCTCCCTCCTCCCGGTGGGACGGGCCTTTTTTTTCTCTGTTTACTTTTTTTTGCAAGGAAAATAAGCTGTTAGATCTAAAATAATTACACTGTTAAGGGATTAGTTTTGTGATTTGAAGAATATTTTATTTGATTATAATGTGTTTTACTGCTGTTGAATTTTCTGTGTTCAACTGTCCAAAAATTTTAGTCGGAGTGCTGCTCTAAAAATGTATTTTAAATCAAAGGTCGCCCACTGAGAAAAGCTTGCAAACCAGTAAATGATCAATTTCTCTGGATTCGGAACTGAAAATGGAGGATAAGTATTGGTTTTACATTTTTCCAATTAAGATGTTGTAAATCTGCTTAAAAAAAAAAAGGAATACCATTTTTTATACTTCAAATATTTTAGTTAAAAAAGGTGCCCCTAATAGGAGATTATTTATAATCAGAGATACTATACCCAATGCACAGAGGCATCCAGGCAAATAGGGCCAAAAGGGAGCCATAGCCAAGTCACCATAGTAAGGCCCCCTGTGGCCTGTTGTTTCTATGCCCTGAAGGGCCAAAGACCTCAAACCTCTTGCTTTGCCAGTTGTAAGCCTATATTTAGCCATAAAGGAAATTTCCCTGTGAGTAACCTACGTTTTAAAGGTTACTGTTAAGTAGGTCAGTTTGATTTTGGAGCTTAGAAATTTAATCCATTAAAGTTTCCAGTAGCATTTTTCTGCTCAGTTCCTGGAAAAACATTTGCGTCCTACTACTGTCATCATTTTTCCATCTCAGTTCAAACGTGGCAGATATTGATATTACATATTATTCAAACATTAGGCTATAAATCAACTTTCCCAGATGGGCCAATGCACAAAGTGCATTACAGCATCTCTTTAAAACATGAACCGATCAGGATTAATGGAGCTGATCATAAATATCCGTATTAGTCGATCACACAAAAAATTTAAATCTGTCAAAAAAAACGTAAATCTAAATAAGTATTTTTTCTTATTTCAAGTGCATATTATCTAATAACCTATTTTGAGAGTAACAATGCTCATTCCATCAGCAAATCATCTTATTTACCCACTTAAATTAAGGGTAAATACACCTAATATAAGATTTTCTTTTTTAATTCTTCAAATGCTCCCATGGAAATTGACATATTATAATGTATCAACATTATAGGAGATGAGAACGTATGATAAATTAACCACTTTTAGGGAAGGAGGTAGCAGAGCAGAGCTTTTTTTTTTTTAATTCCCAGATGACAGCTCTGCATTCTTTTAGTTTTTTGTTTTTTAAGCCAGGCTTAAAACTTATGTTTTCAGAATGGATTATAACATTCAGTAGTTGTTGTCATGTTTTGTAGTTTATGTATTGTGTACTTATTTTTTTTTCTTTCCCTCTCTTTCATTCTGGTTTCTATCATTTTGATTTATTTATACCACTCAGGGCTATAAAAAGAACAGTTGATCTATTGTGTTTATATACATCAACAGTTATAATAATTTGTTTTGACATTATGTTTGTGTTTGAACATAATTTCTTTCCTTCAGCCTTTTAAAACCCAGAAAGAGATGCATTAAAGTTTGAATGGAAGCATATTCTTCCAGAACTAATGCTTTATTTCCCAGACAGAACTTAAGTAATCTGCTTTGCTCCTTACTATCCTCCCCCATGTGCACTGCAGCAAGGTAAACATGGCTCCTCTTCCAACAACCTTGAATGCGGCGTCCTCTGGTCTTTTCTGTCTTATAGAGAGTCTATTTCTAGATCCACCTTGGTTTGCATTTCAGCTAACTTTCCAGTTTCCATGTCTAATGTGAAACAGCATATGCAGTAAGGAGGTAGATGTCAGCCAGTGTGTCTTAGGACCAGAGGTGTCAATAGTATTAATGTTTATTACTCAAGTAGAAGTATAAATCCTACTTTTATAGAAGTTGAATCAAAACTACTACTATAAAAGTAAAAGCAATACAGGAAAAAAATAGTTTAAACCTTTTACTGGTTGCTGCACTACACTATTAAAGGAAAGTTTTTCTACAATTCTGGATGATAACTTCCTTACACTTAGTTTTCTTAGTTTTATAAATAATGCCAACAGTGTCGAATTTTACTTTGCATCATCTTGAAAAAACATCTATTTTGCTATGTGGCGAACAACAAGTTGGTGCAGAACCAAGTCCAACCACAAAGAAATATATGGCTGAAACAAAATTTTTTATTGTTTTTAAATGCCAACGGGGAAAAAAGAAAAGGAACTTAAATGAAAAACTAACTACTTTTAAAATGTAAGGATTAGAAAGTAAAGATAATTGCTGAAAAGGTGTCAGTTGTAGAAGTAAAAAGTTTTCTGAAAAATAATTTCTCCACTAAAGTATAGATAAACAAAATGTGTACTTAAGTAAAGTAACAAAGTATATGTATTTGTTACTTGACAACTCTGGTTAGGACCTCTACTCACCCAGCGAGGAAGTCAACGCCTCGTTTCTGATTATTTTTAAATGGGCAAGATGACCTAATGGGTTGAGTGACCAATGGAGGGATGACGTATGGTTTGCAGGATCAGCCAGAAGCTGTGAAGACTTAAAGGCGTTGACAAGAATAGTAAAATGGTGACACGTTATATTAAACCCGAATGATTTTCTTCATCTTCAATTAAATTAAATTAAATTCAGTTTATTTCTTTGGCGCCAATTCACAACACAATTCACAATCATCCAGTCAGGTTGATTTAAAGTTTTCTATTTGAGGAAAACCAGTTGATTGCATCGACTCATTGACTCGAAGGCAATCCCTCACACTAAGCATGCTTGTAGCAACAGTGTAGAAGAAAAGCACCATTTAACCTCTTCCCTTTTAATATCTTCAATATTGTTGTGGCACTTTCTTTGAATGGCATTACCCCTCTTTTTTCTTTTTTTTTTTTTAAATGTAACCTTTATTTAAAAAGGATAGTCCCATTGAGATTTAAAACAAATAAAATAAAAGTTAAGCCAAACCTTTTCCAAACATACCACTCTTAATAAAAAATTTGTTTTTTTCTTTTACTTAAATTTTTTTTTTAATATTTATTTATTTATTTATTTTATACAGCTTTAGTTTTAGCCTCAGCTTTAGTATTTTTATCAGATTTCCCAGCAGTGGTTTAAAATTGAGGGTATGCATTCTGTACTTTTATTGGTATCGCCCACATTCCATCAGTACCATCCATTAACTTTTCATGTAAAATCAAACAGCACCTTGTTTCACTACCTAAATGTATCGTTGTGACGGAGAGCGAGCGGAAGCAGTATTGCACACATACATTGGGTGAAAAAAGTCTTCAACAAGCCACCATTTCTCTCAGTAAACATATTTCTAGAGATGCTATTAACATCACATTTTCACCAGATCTCCGTAACAATCCATGTAATCCACAGATACAAAGATATCAAACCATAGATGTCCAGAAATTAAGTTAGTTTTACATAAGAATAATTAGAGATAGACCGGAACATCTGCCGGCAAACATTTCTGGCCGATATGAGAGGCTTTTGTTCTGGTATCGATACTGGCTGATCTGTGAATGTGTTCACAAATCTATTCGTTTATTTACCAGCAGTGCCTTAAAAAACACATGACGCAGGCATTGCCATTCCCTCCATTTGCAATTTATTGTTTATTATCTAATTTGATTAGTTTAGTGTTTTTTTATTTGTTAAAATTAAAACTTTTATATCATTGTGTCAGTTTTTTACCATGTAAATGGAGGGGGAAAAAATATCATGATGGGTTAGACTGACCGGTCGATCTCTAACTTTAATAACCGTGGATCAGATGAAGCTCAGAGGTAGATTGACGGTTTATGACAATTTAAAACAACTTAAAATATTAATCACTATTTTGATTCAGGAAAGAATGACTTTACTGAAAATAAAAGGATGAAAAAGATTTCCTCGACTCACTTTGGACACAGAGGACGAAACAGAGTGAAGCTTCTTCCTGACAGCTACATCTCTCTGCCTCTATAAAGCTGTAACTAACTGCTCTCTTGCTGCTTTTCTTCCCTTTACATCTTTGATCCTTCCTGTTGTGTATTGAGCAAATGCCAACCATGGTTTGGTTCTGAAGGACTTACAGTGATGATCATTAAAGCATCATATTCTATCACCACTCAAGCAGGAAGAAAAGCGGATCATTGCAGTAAAAGCCTTCACACTACCTAAGTGGGCTCTCTTCTTTAGAGAGTAACTTAACACTGCTTCTGATTGAACTCGGCCTCAGAAGTGGTGTCATTGAGTTTATCAATATCTCTCTTCTCTAGGAAAAGACGTACAGCCATCAGGTTAAGGCTAGATCAGCTTTGGGTTTTACTCTTTAACCTTTACCATTTTTAGATTCCTGCCAGAACATGTGAGTATTTCTAAAAACATAATTTACAAAGGTTGAAAACTGAAGGAAAAGCATTCTGTGCAACAGGTCATATCTATATTTCCAAAAGTGTTGACCTATCTATATAAAAGGGACATAGTCATGTTATATGATATTTGTTACATCTACACGCTGATAGCTCCTCCTGGGGGTATATATACAAAAAAATTTTACTGAAAGATTACCACGGCCTGCTGGTGTATTATTATTATCATTATGCTTTTTTTTTTTCATTTACGCTTTTGTTTTGCCCAATTTGTTTGCAAATACAATCCTTTGTACCCTTGGCGCTTCACTGATGCAACGGTACTACAAACTCCAGTTGTTGTGGATTGGTTTATGTAATTAATATCTGTTGATTTTTCCGCACACTGAGCTGTCTCTTTACCGTGACGCATTTTAGCACTGTGGGTCTCTATTAACTAGCTGCCATTTTCAGTGCTGCCAGCAGATGGTGCCATATCTGTTAATGCCTGTTCCTTGCTCCTGGTGCTGAAATTCCCTTTATGCTCAAAAAGGATCTAAATCAGGACAAATGCTTGGTGTAAATAACCTTTTTTTTATCGTGATCAAATATATAAAGTAACCTTATATATAAGTATATATATAATAACCTTAGCCCATAATTAACTTAGTCTTGATCAGTAGTAGTTCATTGTGATGTTGGTCCACCTCTTGCAGATGCAGCTTCAATATTCTTAGAAGGCACCTGTTTTAGGGCTTCTGATTTTACCATTTTTTCAGAGCATGTTTGTGAGGTTCTCTGCTCTGTTTTGTCCTAAAAATGCTTAGCAGTGTTAAAGTCAGTGAGCTTCACCCTCAACAGGTTGTAAAGAAAAACGATAATACTATCCCCTGACCCTGGGGCGGATAATGGCAGTAGGGTCCGTGCTGCGTCTCTTAACAGTCTGGTATCAGGTGCAGACATTTTTTTCTCATTTCATTTCATACATAAAAAAATGAAAAATAAATATCCTATTTAAAAGTTTCTATATAGCTTTAATAAAGGCATAAACTTAGTTAACTAACCAAAGGAAATGCTAACAACAAGCACTCTGTGTGATGAACTGCACTTTGGTAAATATTTTGAAGCTAACCTCTCATATTCCCCCTCAGCTGAGATGATATATAAAACAGTCAAATTTAAATGTAACACTCAAATCCAGACGCATAACAGAAGCAAGGCAATGGTTTAGAGCTCTGTTGTGAACTGTGGATCGATTTTTGAGGCGCATTGCTTTTATAACAATACTGAAATTCCACTCTGGTTGAAAAATAAATCTGAATTCTTTAAGTGCAGATGCGATCGATCAGGTATATATCTTCAAGGTCCGTAGAAGCATTGAACCTCGAACAGCCAAGGCTTCGAGTCTGACAGCTGGTTGAGATGATGAATAAGTGCAGCAGTGGAGAGAAGGAGCAGATTGAAGTGTTCTTCAATCAGATGGTTTAAGTATAAAATAGGCCAGGAACACACTGTGAAATATGGTATAAAGGCACAAATAGATCCACAGAACAATTAGGACTGAGAGATATTAACTTTAACAAGCAATAGATTAAATTCACCCCACAAAGAGCTGATATTCTGAGGGTATGCTTACTAATATGTTGCAGAACATTTTTTGTAAAGAAGATAACTTTTAGGGATTCCTGCTACTCCTGAATCAAAGATGGACTAAACATGAAAGCTCTACCATAAAAATTTGAAAGCAATATCATATTTTCACCACCACCCAATCAGCTGTGGGGATTTTTCTTAATCAACCCCTCTTGTCATGTTCACATTTGTCTAAATTAGGAGTTATCCAGTTATAAAATCCTCAGCGCTCTGAATTCATATGTCAAACACAGAGCAGCTCTCACTTCTTTGTATTTGAGGATGAAATCAGATTTGTGTCTTGAAATGAGGTTGAATGTGGGTCACAAAACATTGCAGCGTGTGTGAATATGGGTCAGAATGCATCATAGTTCTGCTTAATCTCCGTTCCTCCCTCCCATGTGGAATAGTTGGGAGAGAGACAGATTATCACACCCTGCTGGCCCATATTCCTGCCTTCCTCTTCTTTAATCATCTGCCCGTTTTAAATAGATTCATCTCTCAAGACCAACTCATGTTGATGTGATTATGTCTATTAACAGTTTATCTCCACAATTAACTGTTTTCACTTTAATCAGGCAGGATTTTAAGGACAACACGCTGAATTTCAGTTTATAATTTGTGTAACTATTTTCACGTTTGCTACCATCAGGAGCAACATTTTCCTTTTGATTTAGCCTTTTTGAACTACATGATGTCCGACTTTCACACAGGGGCATTGGAGGCCAAATATACATGGGGACCAATGTTTTATAATGGGGGCACAGATCAAAACAGGACAATAGTACGGAGTGATTTTTGTTCAATTATTTTTTCCAGCACATAAAATGCTTTGTAAAGGAAAAATCATAAAACAGTTATATTCAGAAATTATTGTAAAAAATGTCACAATCAAAAATAGTTTTTGCGAGTAACTGCTATTTTACCATTTTAGTCATTTTTTAATTATTTTTTTAAATAACATTTTTTTTCCTTCATTTGTTTATATTGTGTTTTTACATTCCTTTTGTTCAAAATGTATTTATTTGATGTTGTCAAGGTTTTTATTTAAATTTCGTCTTTAAAATCTTTACAAATTATATTATTTTTAAATGTGTTTTACACATCAAATTCTTTTCACTTCAAGCTAAATAAAAATGTTGTTGCTAGCATCTATGCAATCTAAAAGAAACATGTCTTTGCTCCCTCAGAAGTGAAGAGAAAGTGATGTTTAAAAGGCATTTTGAAAAGAATGTATTTCAGAAAACCTAATTCTAAAAAAGTGAAAAAAAAGACTAATAAATAAAAATGAAATTTAATATACAAATATAATAATACAAAATAAAAACATTTGAAAAAGTACAATAAAATATAAAAAATTCCATAATGCAATCCATAAAAATACAAGCTATTAAAATAACAAAGCTACTCTTAAAACCTTTTCTTTTAAGTATTTTAAAAAGTTTCATTTCTGAATTTCTTTTTTTAGAAAATATGCTTTTTGTCTTTTCTCTTAATTTCCAATTGATAAAATGTGTTCTTTGCTTGCACCACTATAGGAACAAACTTCACTCCATATGCTAGTTCTTCATTTGATATATAGCAGATGAAATCTGTCGTCCTTTCAAAAGACGATCGTAACTAAAAGTGCAATACTTTATTTTTAAATCATTGTTGTAATAAAACTGTACATTAAAACATTTTTATGGATTCAAAGAGCCAAACAGTTAAGGCGCTGGCTCATATAATCATAAGGAATCTATGACGTATTACATTTTCAGTATCCAGTCCAACGAGATTCAATCTCATAGGGGGCACTGGCTCCTGTTGGCCCCCAACTAGAGACACCCATGCACACAGGCATCACAGGTATAATGTGAAGGTGGAAGAGATGTTAAGAATTTGGTATATTTTTGTCTATTCGATCCATCACATTTTAGTTAATTAGATTATCCAGGATCTCAATTTGAGTAGCTGAGTAGTTAGTACTTCAATGGCGGTCAAAGCTTCTTTCCTCTTAACAATCATTAGCAAAGATTTTATCAATTACCTGGAAGTGTTTTTGATATCTCTGCAAAGGTCAAAATGACAAATCCTTTTAAGGCTTAACTGCTGCTGTTTCAGGCATCAAAAGGGACAATAAATCTTTATTTAAAGGTTTATTGGAAGAAAAAACACAACCAAAACCATACTCTATTTTGCATTTTCTTAAATAATTGACATTTCAAACACATAGAGAAGCTATCCCTATACAAATTTACTTCGGATGAAGAAAGAAAAGAAAAATACTACGGCTATATTTGACCTTATTAATGACTGAAGTTTTCATAAACTTTCACTGAACAGGTTGTTAATTTTTTTTTTTTTTCATGTTCTGGCAGAGAAGCAGATGAGAAATGCTTTGGCGGGTTTAGGTGTCGGGAAATGTTCCTATAAACAGGTGCACAGAAGGCCTTGGAGATTTCCAAGATGTCCTGTGGTCTGGTTGTGTCAATGCTTGGAGAACAGAAAACACATGTGTTGAAATAAATTATGTTTTAAAATTGGGAATCTCTGTTTGCTATTTTAAGCTCCTTGTGACCCAGCTACACCCGGTGAACAACAGTGGGAAACAAATCAGAGTTATGACTGTAGTGGATCTTTCAGACACTTTCTAGCCAGTGTTTCATTGAAAGTAATGGTATTTACAACAATACTTAAGGAATGGATAGAGAAAAATAAAAATTAAACATTGTTAAAGAAGAAAAAAAATCCTTTTTTAATGGCTTATAGTCTCTGTTATACAGTCTGGAGTAGATGTTTGTGTTACATGATTACTCCGAAGGGGATTATGGTTGTTTTCTTTATGTTTATAAGGGTATATTTATGTTAAAAATACATTTAAAGATATTGTAATTACAAACAAGGGAAAAGCTAGTATCTAAAGCTGGCAGCTTCTGTTTCCTTCTATAGTAACTGTGAGCAGCTTAAAGTCGTTGAGTCGAAAGATAAGCTCCATCGATGACTGAGGTAGAGCCTTCTGAGATTGGTCAGCCATCCTTAGAAATCCAGCTTTGATTGCTCAATCCCAACCCCAGATCAGTCCATGATTGGACCTTCTGTGCAAACCATTCTGATTGGTGAATAAGCCACGTGAAATGAAGGCTAAAGGAAATGGCTTTCTAAGCTTCATCCATCGATGCACAGACTCACCAGAATAAAGGTTTTACTTTGACTTACACACAGAAACTTTTCTTATGCTCATGTCAGATGAAGTTTCAGGATGAATTTGTGCTTCCAGATTAACATTTCAATACTAAAGTTTAAAAATTGCATCCATAACTAAGTTTGTGGGAGATTAAAATAGCATTTATGCAATGCTATGTATGTAGTTCCTTTCTGTATGTGACTTCCAAAATAAATAACTAAAATGGCTTTGGCAGACTTTGTTTACTTGGTGGGGAAAAAATGCAGAGCAACAAACAAAATGCTATTTATTGGTTTACTTGTACTAGTTAGATATGCCGCTATATGAGTTATCATCTGCTTTGTAGCTCCCTTTAACCAGAAAAAAAAGGATTATCCCACATTCTTTCTTTAGAATGCTTTTTATTAACCCACCTCTCTTTCAACATCTAACATTCCTAGACGGATCCTGTTAACTTAATTGTTTCACATTAAATAAGTGGGTTACGCTGCATCTAGCTGCCAGAATACGTTGGAACTTGGACCAATTCTTTCCTTGAAAGGTCTAATTTGTAATCACTGATTTCTCATTTTAAAACCCATCCTGCTGACTGGAAGCGTCCTAACACCTACAAAATGATCTACAGAGAAATTTTGAAAAACGTTTTGCTAAACTTTTTAAAAAGAATGAACCATTTGGCTCAGATAAACACTTGCACCAAATGTATGCAATTTATGCAAAGGAGGGTGCCAAAGTTTTCTTTTACTTTTTTACTCACTTTTCTGCCTCTTTCTGCTTGTCTGCATACAAGTCCGACAAAGCTCTAAAGTTTGTGACATTTCTACTGCTTGTGAAACAATACAAGGCAGCATTATAAGCTTTTTTAGGTATTAGACCTACAGAAAATTTTAACAAGCAAAATCCAACCATGTATCATTTTTCCTGCATGCTTATCCCTGCTGGGGTCATGAGGGGTGCTGGTGCCTATCCCCAGCTGTCAATGGGCGAGAGGCGGGGTCCACCCTGGACAGGGCAACACAGAGACAAACAGGACAAACAACCATTCACACACACACTCACACTTAAGGAGAATTTAGAGAAGCCAATTAACCTAACAGTGATGTTTTTGGTCTGTGGGAGGAAGCCGGAGTACCCGGAGAGAACCCACGCATGCTCAGGGAGAACATGCAAACTCCATGCAGAAAGATCCCGGGCTGGGAATTGAACCCATAACCTTCTCGTTGCAAGAGTGCTACCCACTGTGCCACTAAGCATCCTAAAGAAAAATCCGATCAGTCCATTTAGGAAAAAAAACAGATTAAAAGTCTTAATTATAAACATGCATCAATATGCATGATGCATCTTTACACCCCTAATAATTCATCTGTTTTTATGCATGAAATTGTTCAAGTATTACATCATATAAGTAATTTATTCTAAGAGAAAGTTGTTTTTCCATAACATTACAGAATTCTTGATTTGACATCTAAACCTCTTGGCTCCATACAGGCAGAGAAGTCTTTTGAAACGAGGGCGTATCAAACACAAAGAACCAGCCTGGTTTTGTTAAAACGCTTTCTTTTTTTCAGGCCATCTATAAGACAATCTGCACAGAAGGTCTTTCTATTTCTCTGTAAAGCTGCCGGGGCACGATTACACCTGATCCGCTCAACTCCAGGGCCTGCAGGAGCAAGTGGAGCAGCCACATGAATAAAAGCCAAAGCAGCCATAACAACATATCAGAGAAAGCCATTTCAGATAGATGTCTCCTCTCTGAATGAAAGGACTGATCTCTGCTTCCTCTCTGACCCTAGATACACTCTGCCTCTATGGTTTCTTTATCCTTCGGTGTGAATCACAGCAGAGCTTTTTAGACCCTTCCCTTCCCACCCTGTTTCGCAGAAGTGCTGTTTAAGGGGAAAACGATGATGGGTGAGAAGACGGTGAAGGAGGCGCGCAGGAATAGATGATGGCAGAGATGAGGGAGGGGAGGGAGGGCTGCTGTTTAATCATATTAAAGCAGCTCCTCCACAGACAAGGCTGCTTTGACTATATATATTTTTTTGTTCTAGAAAGATATTTTTCATCTGATTTATCCAGAAAGCATAACTTGAAATTATAAAGTGCCTGATTTCATTACATCCGGTCCATAATCGAGCACTTTTATGTCTTACAAGTTTGGGCTGCATTGTGTCTCTTAGCATAGATCCTGTATTTTTTATTCTATTTATTTTTCTTATCTGAATTAAAAAGGGAACTTGGTTCTGTTGTCTCCACAACGTGCATCAGAAAGTTTGATCAATTATCTGACTTCTGATTCCCCTCTGGATGCAAATCCATTATCTCTTGAATGGTTTCATTCCCATCAGCTTTGTCTCTTGAATATTAACAATATTTTATGAACGCATTGTTTTGTGATTTGCACTTTACATAAAAATGCATTAACATGCAGGTTCTTAGCCTTCATGAGTGCAAAGAACTATTTATAGGTTATAGCTTCATCTTTAACAAAATAATGCATCTCTGCAGACGTTCTAGAGAGGTGCAGAATTAAAGTATCCATTTTCCTCCTAATAGAAATGAGAAATGGTTCCTATTTGTGTTACATTTCTAAGATTCAAGCAAACCAAAAAAAGAACAGAATAAGGGTTAGATTTAAGGTGAGGTTTTTAAGCAGAGGTTGCAACTTTCCTTCTCACAGGTAAGTTAAATGTTTTGCTAATGCTTGTTAATGCTAACCAAAGTTTAGCATTAGGCAGACCTTACATCAGATCTGTACCAGAAGCATGAGCTGCAGCAGCAGCTAATTTGTGCATGTTCAACTAGAAATTCAGCCAAAAGTATTTATTTCCATACCTAAATACTTCAATAATAATTCAATCAAATAAAACTGTAGTAATGACTTTACTGACAGAATGGATGCATGTTTACATTCATCAGACATGCTAGGAGCAGTCTGGTGAAATATGATCATTCTGTGTTTATCTGTATTTTAGTTGTGATGTTTGTAGTGTATGCGCTGTATATCATACAGGCAATCATTTACAAATCCAAATCGGAAAATTGCTGAAAAGGATGTAAACATCTTTATTCTCTCAGCAAAGTTGTTATTGAACTCTTGCATGGTATTCTTTTTGCATCCACATACTGTATGACGTTATGTTTTTAGGAGTGTGTGTGTCTGTCTCTCTATCTGTCTGTCTTTTTGTGTACAGGATAACTTAAAAAGTTATGGATAGATTTTTATGAAAAATGTCCCACATTTCAAGAAATAGTCCATTATATGTTGGTGATGATCTAGATCATAATCTGGATACAGGAAATATTCTCTAACATTGTGAGATAGAGGTTTTTAGTGGAACAAAAAGAGTCCCACTGAATTAGCTTGTTTGCTGAATCAAAAAACATTTAAAAGGATTTTGTGGATTTTTTTTAAAAAAAAGGTGTGCCTCATGGTAATGATCCAGATGATGTGGCAGTTTTAGCTGCAGGTGTAAGTCACAATTTGGTGCAAAATGTGCTGCTTGGCAGAGGTCTGTGTTCTCCAAGTTCTTTTCCAGTCTGTTTATTTTATTGGAGAAATTCTCAACAGTCTTGTTGTTGTGCAATGAAATACCTAAATAAAATCATATTTGCCATTAGCCTGCTGAATATTGTATAAAATGGGGTTTAAAAAAAAGCGCTGAATGTTGGTAACTGGAAATCCTATTACAGTCTTACTGTATGTTTACATTTGATCACCTTGTTTTTATATTTTATCACTTCTGCACTTTAGAAATGGAAATGTCTTCATAGCTGTACTGAACGAAATTTCGTTTTGTATACACTCTGTGTGTACAAAGTGACAGTAAAGTCTAAAGGCAAAATTGTCCAACCCTTGCCAGGATTCACACCGAGACAGGTTGCCTAAAGGACTCAGGTGTCCATTTATGAGTAGCATACCTTACTGCTCCACCACTTCCAGTACTACACGCTGCACCATATCCTAGAATTGTTTGATAGTGGCCTTATATCTTCTTCTGTATTGCCCTTATTTGTGTAATGCTGTGATGCGTGCAAACAGCATCTCAGCTTCCGTACATCATCGATCAGGTTTTTATGGCTCTTGAATTATAATCTTAAGTGATGCTCGGTTTGTCTTCATTCTCAGTCTATATGAACAATTTCAAATTAACCGCTTATTCCATCCTGCCTTTTTGTTACTGATATCAAACTGAGGCTGCGTTGTTCAATAATGTCAGATATGACACTCAACCATCTGATTTTTTTTTTGCCTTTTTAGAACTTCCTCTCATATTCCTGCTGCTTCACCTTTGCATATTCTCTTTATTTTGCTGATTTCTTATCAGAAAGATCATGGCTTTTAAAATAAGTTTCCTTTCATCTCCACACATTTGAACCTAGCCACCTGTGGTGTGTATTAATTGTTTGTGGGCCCTGATGGCGGGCCAGTGAGATGGAACAGCCTTGGTATTTGCTAAGGCGGCGGCCCATGAAATCTGCCCGCACTTGCACACGCTTTCTATCCATTTAAATAAATCTTAATAAACGACCTCACACCGTGAGATTGGATGAGAGGGCATGCGGGTGGCCGGTCGGGTAGTCAAAGACAGACGGGTGGATGGGATGGGAGGTAAAGTGGCAGTAAATGCATTTTTTCCCTCCTATTTCCATAAGCATGGGAATGTGATGATGGATGGCTTGGCACTGGGAGGGAAAGGCATTGTGCATTTCTGATGGATGAAAAGATGATGTGAGCAGTGAAGTGGAACACAAGGAGATTCCATTTCAGATCTTTCCTCATCTGATGCAAAGGCTTGCTAGTGCTCTAATATGTAGATAGTGTTTAGCTTTTATCTCTAGAGGTGATGGGAGTGGTGGGGCATGAGGATACTGCTCACATGGGCAGGTATTTAATAGGCAACAGTGCTTTGCAAACTACTCATATATGTTTATGTTTTCTCACTTAAAAACACATTTAGTGTATTTTTCATTGATTGTGTTTGACAGATGATAACAACGCTGTCCTGCCTTTTTTTGATATAACCCTTGATTAAATCTAGATTTTTACGCAGCAATCCGCTACACTGAAATACACTGGCAAGAACCCTGCTAACGTATAAAAACTTTTTGTACCGTGTTGTTGTAAACAAGTAAAACAAGAGAAACAATTATATGAAAAAAAGATGAGAAGGATAATCCTCTTAAGTTGAATATATGCTGTTTTTGACAGGTCCTTTAAAGTATTAAAAAGAGAAAAATCAGATCAGAACAGGAAAAGGCAGGCTCAGAGATCCAGGAGTCCAAAGTCAGGTCAGGCAAGGAGATCAAAGTTCAGGTGGGGACGGGCAGGAATGGTGGTTGAGAGGCAGAAAAGGTCAGGATCAGGAAATTTAGAAACACTAAGGAACTCTAAAAACATTCTCACCACTGGCTGGAGAGAACAAGAATAATCTGGCCCTGATGACTGGGAGCAAGCAGCTTAAATAGAGGCAGGAGCAGATGGATCAGATGAGAGGTAATGAGAAACCGTCTAGAATTGGAGAGTTGAATGAAATGAGTAATTAAGCCAGTAATCAGTGCCAAGATCATGACAAGATGTAAAATTGTACCTTTTTTGTGAATATCAACAGCAAGTGAGAAAAAATAATAAGGTGGAACAAAATGTATCAGATATTTAACGTTTTTAACAAAAGAAAACTTAAGAGTTATTACCCCCTTTACTTTCACTACAGCAAACTCCCTCCAGAAGTTCAGTGAGGATCTCTGAATGATCCAGTGTTGACCTAAATGACTGATGATGATAAATAGAATCCACCTGGTCTCTGTATAAATCTATAAAGTCTCCATATAAATCCACCTGCTCTGTGATAGTCTCAGAGGTCTGTTTGAATACAGAGAGCATCATGAAGAACAAGAAACACACCAGGCAGGTCCCAGATACTGTTGTGGAGAAGTTTAAAGCCAGATTTGGAAACAAAAAGATTTTCCAGGCTTTAAACATCCCGAGGAGCATTGTGCAACGATAATATTAAAATGGAAGGAGTATCAGATCACTGTGAATCTATAAAGACCCGCGCGTCCCTCTAAACTTTCAGCTCAAACAAAGAAAAGACAGATCAGAGATGCACCCAAAGGCCCTTAATCACCCTGGATGAACTGCAGAGATCTACAGCTGAGGTGGGAGACTCTGTACATAGGACAACAACCAGTCGTATACTGCACACATCGGACCTTTATGGAAAAAAGCTATTTCTTAAAGATAGCCATAAAAAAGTATTGTTTATAGTTTGCCACAAGCCACCTGGGAGACCCAGCAAACATGTGGAAGAAGGAGCTCTGGTCAGATGAAACCAAAATCAAACTTTTTAGGAACAATGTAAAATGTTGGGTTTGGCATAAAAGCAACACAGTTCATCATCCTGAACACACCATCCCTACCGTCAAACATGGTGGTGCCAGCATAATTAATTTTGCACTCCCTAATTTCCAGTATTTTGCCTCCTCAAACTTTTCGGCCATTTGTCACATTTTAGGCTTCAAACATAAAAATATAAAGTTGTAATTCTTTGTAAAGAATCAACAACTAGTTGGACGCAATCATGAAGTGGAATGAAATTTATTGGATATTTTCAGCCTATTTTTAACATGTAAAACACTTTCCCAAAGCATTGTATAAGATCTTAATATAACATACCTGCAAAACATTTCCACAAGTATCTCCAGATCAGGCAGTACGTAAAATCAAAGACTGGATCTCGGGAATTACCAGTTACATGCTTGAAAAAACCTTACTGTACTGCGAGCAGCATGGACTCTTTAGATTCTATCCTGAGTTACAGGATCGGGAGGTGGTTGTGAGAGGTTAATCGCCCCTCGTTACCCCTTGTACACTACATGACGCACGATCAGGCTGAAGGTCGGACCGATCGAAAATTTCTCACACCACTGCAGAATCGACCCGAAAGGGGCAAAAAATCGTACAGTGTATGCCCGACTTAAGGGGTGCTAAACACTTTTATTTTTTTTTTCTTTCAATATATTTTTTTCTAAATTCCCAAATCTAGATACGGAAACCTGCTGAGAACCAACCCACCAACTAATTCTGTACTGCAAGACCCTCTGGTTTGTTCACTCTCTTATTGCATAATTAACGATGGGACTTGATTGTACAGTGACAAAGCCTGTGGGATTGCATAAATGAGTCATCATCGTACCAAAAGTGCCGCAATGTCACTTATTCACAGACTACTTCAAATAAACTAAGATGGGACTAACTTTTCTCTCTATATTTCTGATCCAGAAGTTGTTTAAATTAGTATTGTAGTGAAAAAGCCATCTGATCTTTATTACGCATTTTACCTGCAAGAGAACAAAAGGGTTTGGTTAAATCTATATAACTGACACACCTTAAGCAATAAAGCCATGCTTATTACCTATTCTTAATGTAAAAGAATGGAAACTGTAGTTACCTGAGTGAGCAAATTATTTGATTCTAGTGATTCAGTCGACTTGAAAGAACTACGATTCCCATCAATGCTGTGTAAAACTGGTTGAAACGTAAGCAATCACCTTGTTCTTCAAAAACACCATACGTAGTTTAATAGGCTATGACGCCATTGACATGCATATACTGAAGGCTAACTAGAACAAAAAAAAGTAAAAAATATTCCCTGACATCCTCACTGACAGATGTGACTGTTTTTGCTGATGGCAGAGGACTTTCTGACCTTCTCTGTCTAGCAGAGCATAAACCTTCCTCAGGCAACAAACTAGCAGCCATGTGTTTAACTATGAGTCCCCTCTCCTCCCTAAAACAAGTGATTTGAAAAAGGAATGAGGTTCCCATCCCGGATTTGGCTCTGAGTGCTCATGCAGTTCTTTAGTCCCAACTCCACAGACACCATTTTTTATATATTCATTTATTTTCTTTAACATAAAAATCACCTCTATTGCCAGACAAGGTGAGAAAATGCAGAAACCAGAATTTTTAATTAGTGTGTTGCACCGATACCGAAAACAGTAGCTAGTTAACATGCAAAGGTAATGGTTGACGCACATCAAGACTCAGCAAAAGGTCCTGCAGCCCGTTTTGAGCAGCACGTCATGGGCTTCTGAGCATGGGTTGAAAAAATGTAACTTTTGCTGCTTGACGTGCCACAACCAATCAGAGAAGCTGATAAGGGAGCTGGCAGGGAGACAGACACAGCGCTGCTGATGCAGACAGCTATGATCGGCTATGATCACTCCCCTGAAACTGTTTATTAATGCGTAAATTAACCAGAGTGAGTAATTGGTGAGTAAATTTCAAAAAAATCAAATAATGAAACTATGTACCTTTAAATGCCTGTTGGAGCTTAGACATATTTGTTGTTGTTGATATAAAGGTGTATGATTTTGTCAGATGGGCAGATGGTACCGCAATAAATTGATTACAGACTTGTGAACTGAATTAAAGGGAAATTATATAGTGATACTGTCATATATTCTAATCAATTCAATATTCTATCATTTTGATGATATACACATCTGTTTTTTACCCGCTAAACCATAGAGGTGTTTTGACCATAATAATATACTGGTTTAGGATAGTTATACATTGTATTAATTCTATTTAATTTATTTTTGTTTCCCATACAATATGCTGTGAAGGATGCATCATCTCTGTGTTACTAACAAACTTTTACATAATGAAGCTGCTGCTGTAATTTTCTGTTTATGCAAACCATGGAAAAAAAATATATATCCCAAAATTTCAAGACGTCATTTGACTTTCTTTTTTTTTTTTTTTTTTCCCAGTTTGATGTTTTTGGCCCCAAAACTGCTATTATCAAAGAACTACATAGGGATCTGTAAAATGTCAGCCGCCACAATACAACCACAGGAAGTTTTCTGGTGGCATATCTATAGAAGCAGCCATCCCAAAGCATTTTATCAGTCTATTCACTCTGTTCTTTTATTCATCGTTTTTTCTCTCTTTTCTGGAAGGGAAGCACTGTTGGTAGAGGTCTAAAACACCCTGGAGGGGATGGAGAGATTTCAGGTGTCAGGGGAAAGAGAGAAGTGTCAGAGAGGGATGTGAATAATAGATCAGACAGTGAATAGAGATAGAGTAAAAAGTCAGGAGGAAAGAATGGGGAGACTTTAAAGGTGGAAAAGAGGACTCTGCAAAAGTCTAAAAGAGAAGATGCTAAAGTGATTTGTAAGATGAGGGAAGGGTAGATCATTTACTGGAAGGGCAATCGTGGCACGAAAACACAACATCTGTCCATCATCCCAGTCGTCCATCTGTCCCTCCCTCCTCCCCTGCCTCTTCCTTGCCCACAGCAGTCAGGAGTTGTTGCATAAGCCCCTGATTCATCTTTTATTGAGACTTCTGTCGACTATAAATGTCTCCCTTGTTCTGTGGAGTTACAAAAAAAAAAATCTGAATCCGGTAAAAATACACTTCTAAAACCTAAAACAAGAAATTATGCTGTAATGTGGGAGGTTACAGAATCATGTCATCTTAAAAAAAAATTAGAAAAATTATACCTGACCTTTATTGTATAAATATTTATCTTTGAAGTTTTAATTACAGTGCCTCATAAACTATACATATTCATATTATAACCACAGATTTGGAGGCTTCTTCTCTTTTTAAATAGTTTTTCACATCTGAGAAATAGGAGAATTTTACTCAACCCAATTGTTGGATGCCATATATAAAATCCAGTGCAAACTGTTCTGAGAAGCCCTCAGTAGCTGGAGAACCACAAGATCAAACATCATCATGATGACCATGGAACACAGCAGAAAGGTCAGGGGCGAACGACTAATAATAAAGATAACATCTCTGGTGAGACATGGTGATAGCAGCATCATGTTGCTTTTCTTCCGAAGGGACATAGAAACTAGTCAGGACTAGGTATGTAAAAGGCTTGACTTATAGTTATTATTGAATAAAGGTTTAATATAG
>NW_015150685.1:285286-285792 GCF_000732505.1 Cyprinodon variegatus
TATACCAGTTATTAAACAAACGCTTGTCAGCAGATTGACCAATATGTTTAGATATCAAATTTTATATTTAATTGTAAGAAGTTTATGTTTGTTTCTATGTTATATTTTTACTAGCACCCACTAGGGGGCACTACTTCTCATTCTTAAGCGATGCCTCATTGGTATTTATGAGAGAAGTACTTCAAGGGCAAAGGCCTGCCATAGCAGAAACATGAATCTGTCCAGTCTGCAAAGGGATGCAGAATACACTTTATGAGGTTCTGTTTGTAAATTTAAACACTCAATAGGTATCACCTAAATAGCCCCTATTTAATCTTGCTGCATGGAAGAGTACTGTAGCATCGACTTCTTTAGTGGGCTCAGAAGGACGGGATGTGATAACTGAAAAGTTGAGGCCATTACACAAAACATCTGTAAGCTGACATAAACAGACATGCTAGCAATAGGGACAGTAGATGCAGAAGGGTTTTATAGTTTGATGCACTACATAGATAGCCTGACGTAGT
>NW_015150685.1:289161-343459 GCF_000732505.1 Cyprinodon variegatus
GAACTATTATAATAGTTCTGACTAGGGATGATAACTGAAAATCTCTGATTGAGGCTGCAAAAAATAAGATTGGGAATGAGGTTCACCTTGCTAGAGAACGATCACTATAAACAGCCAGCTGGAGCTGGAAGGTTTAGTATGCTGTAAGGTCACTGTTAATTAAAATAATTCACAGGTTTCAGACTTTTGTAGATGTAAGTCAACAAACGTGAAGAAATTTCCTTGTTTTTTCCCTGTCAATTCATACATACAAACAACATCAGATAATTTACTTGTAAAAATACAATTTTAGTAGTTACAACCCTGTAGCAATACAAGTAAGAATCACAAATTTACAAAGCTAGAGCTTTTTTCTGCATTTATAATATAGTATTTTGAAAAGAAGAACAGGCAAAGCTTTTAGTTTCTAGAAAAATGGTAGCAACAATCTCCCCCAAAGGACTTGCAGCTGTTGTTGCAGAAACAGATGGTGCTGCAAAGCACAGAAAGTAGAGGAGATCTGTGTTTTGTTGTCACAGGTGTTGGTTGTCAAACTATTTTTATCTAAATCTGAACAGAATCAATTGCATTGATTTAATGTTGTGATTTAATTACCTATATTCTCTATTTGACTTTGACCTTTATAAATAAATCAAAACTCTTTTAAGTTTAAGTACAGATTTACCTACAATTTTATATTTGTCATTATAAATAAACAGTAAAAAATATTGTTGCAGAAATAATCTTTATTGCTCTGTTTTTTCACCTTGGGTCGTTTAGGATCTGCAACGTTTGACATGAAATTGCTTTTAAACTAGAACCATTGCCCTTAAATGTTGTTTCCTACAACATTTGCCAGATGAGGCTGTCTGTCGCCTTCCTCCAACGTTAAATGAATCACAGTGAGTGTCATTCAGAAAAAAAAAAAAACAACCCACACATAAAAGTTCTCGGAATCATAGAGGAAATCATACCTCCTGTAACACCAGGAGACAAATTAATGCAAAAAAAAAAAAAAAAAAAATTAATTAAGGAGGAGGAGATCCATGTTGCTCCCTACCTGAGCAGATCAATTTCATCAGCATGAACCTCCTTCACTGTGTTTCCTCTTGCAGCATCTCAACAGGCAGGGAGCCAACTGGAACTGCTCTCGGCCACAGCGCTGCCTTTGTATGCGTGACTGAGGGGACAGCAAAAGAGAGAGAGAGAGAGGAAAAAAAGAGAGGAAAAGGGGATCAGTGGCACATTGGGGACAAAACAAAAAAGTGAGGTGCAGGCCTAGAGGCGGCACACAAAGACATCAAACAGCAGGTGGATCGACAGCAAATGAGAGCAACAAATGAAACAAAAGTGAGAGGAAGCTGTGCTGTTTCTCACAGAGGGAGGAAGCACAAGACAGATGCAGGAGTCACACACCCAAGCCTGGTTGTTTATAAAGCCCCAGGCTCTGTGTGGGTGTGTGTGTGTGTGTGTGTGTGTGTGAGAGAGAGAGAGGAGGTCCAGTGGTCGCCTACACCTCTGTGATCGTGTGTGTGTTCATTGCTCTTTCCGGAACATGGCCAAGGGGTTGAAATGTTCCCATCGATTCCTCAAACACGGACACATCTGATCTTGTTTTACTAGCAGGGAGCAACGCTTGAGGTTATTACTACAACTATTACAACTTAAAGGTAGAGGCAGGAATTATCATTGCAAACATAAAACCTTCCACACAAATAATGATTTTAAACCTATTAATACAGCATTTTTTTTACAGTTTCCTTTTAAGATATACCCCTTTTCTGTCTTTCAAGCTTTGTTTTTATTCTATCATTATTTTTACCCTATTATATCAGGCTTGTTAATTTATTTATGTAGGCTTGCAGAGCGCTTTGGATACTGTAAAATAAATCATCTAATCTGTTATACATACATAGTCATTTTATATGTCATGTTTTATCATTTACAGGATATTTTTTAAATTTATAAAATCTGGAGTAAAATGATAGAATATAAAATATTCATTATTAGTTATGATAGATTATTTAATTAATGAAAATGAGAGCATACACTACACTCAATTATAATACAATTATTATGTTTATTATAATTATCATGTTTAATGTTTATATGAAAATCAATAAAGCAATTGGGTGTTTTATAACTTGATTTCTTTATTTATCTTTTGGCCTGGATATGCAATTTCTCTCGTTTCCTGTTTAGGCACTGACAAAAAAAAGGCTCATAAAATGTATTTGAGATATGTTTTTGACATATTGAAGATAAATGAATTTAAACTTTTGCACAATTTTTGTTTTGCATTAAATGTCTACTTGTAGTCAAAAATTAGAGCAANAAATTAATTAAGGAGGAGGAGATCCATGTTGCTCCCTACCTGAGCAGATCAATTTCATCAGCATGAACCTCCTTCACTGTGTTTCCTCTTGCAGCATCTCAACAGGCAGGGAGCCAACTGGAACTGCTCTCGGCCACAGCGCTGCCTTTGTATGCGTGACTGAGGGGACAGCAAAAGAGAGAGAGAGAGAGGAAAAAAAGAGAGGAAAAGGGGATCAGTGGCACATTGGGGACAAAACAAAAAAGTGAGGTGCAGGCCTAGAGGCGGCACACAAAGACATCAAACAGCAGGTGGATCGACAGCAAATGAGAGCAACAAATGAAACAAAAGTGAGAGGAAGCTGTGCTGTTTCTCACAGAGGGAGGAAGCACAAGACAGATGCAGGAGTCACACACCCAAGCCTGGTTGTTTATAAAGCCCCAGGCTCTGTGTGGGTGTGTGTGTGTGTGTGTGTGTGTGTGAGAGAGAGAGAGGAGGTCCAGTGGTCGCCTACACCTCTGTGATCGTGTGTGTGTTCATTGCTCTTTCCGGAACATGGCCAAGGGGTTGAAATGTTCCCATCGATTCCTCAAACACGGACACATCTGATCTTGTTTTACTAGCAGGGAGCAACGCTTGAGGTTATTACTACAACTATTACAACTTAAAGGTAGAGGCAGGAATTATCATTGCAAACATACAACCTTCCACACAAATAATGATTTTAAACCTATTAATACAGCATTTTTTTTACAGTTTCCTTTTAAGATATACCCCTTTTCTGTCTTTCAAGCTTTGTTTTTATTCTATCATTATTTTTACCCTATTATATCAGGCTTGTTAATTTATTTATGTAGGCTTGCAGAGCGCTTTGGATACTGTAAAATAAATCATCTAATCTGTTATACATACATAGTCATTTTATATGTCATGTTTTATCATTTACAGGATATTTTTTAAATTTATAAAATCTGGAGTAAAATGATAGAATATAAAATATTCATTATTAGTTATGATAGATTATTTAATTAATGAAAATGAGAGCATACACTACACTCAATTATAATACAATTATTATGTTTATTATAATTATCATATTTAATGTTTATATGAAAATCAATAAAGCAATTGGGTGTTTTATAACTTGATTTCTTTATTTATCTTTTGGCCTGGATATGCAATTTCTCTCGTTTCCTGTTTAGGCACTGACAAAAAAAGGGTTATAAAATGTATTTGAGATATGTTTTTGACATATTGAAGATAAATGAATTTAAACTTTTGCACAATTTTTGTTTTGCATTAAATGTCTACTTGTAGTCAAAAATTAGAGCAAACTATAGTTGGATCTTTGTTATGGTGCAATTCCTAGCTTCTGATTGACATTTGGACATTGGTCACCATATAGGTAGGTTCTGTTTAGCGCTTGTCTTAATACTATAATGAACAGAAAATATATTGTAATAATTAGAGTTAAATTAATTACCCTCCTAGTAAATTTCTCATTCAATATGAATGTGTAGGAGTGTCTATTTCGATATAAACAGATCTTATATCGTTTTGTTTCTTCAGTAGATTCTACTGTAAGATTCCCATTTTCACATTGGTTATGCTGGTCAGTTAACTGTTTTATGGACGCCTCCATCTTTTTCATAACCTGTCCTCCCACTAAACTCTACTCAAACAGAATACATTTAAAAAAAATGTTCATGAAGTAAGAGGGTTTTGGTGAAGACAGAGAGATAAAATAGAAAAGGAAGAACTTTATTGTTTCATGGAGGGAAAGCCTGGTGTTACAATGGCAAAACAGGTAGAATCAGCAAGGCAAGTTTATCTGTATAGCAAATTACAATAAAATGTGAAGTATATGAAAGAAAAACAAGGTGAAAGGACATAGCAGCTGCATAGCAATGGGAAGTAAAGAAAAGGAATATTTCAGCGTTGATTTAAAGCAAGCACTTTTACTGTTTTCTAAAAAACATATGGGTGGTAGATGAACTTAGAGCTGCACTTTTCAATCTTTGGTTCTGGTTTATGGTTCCTAAAATTAGTAGAAGTAGTCAGCTCCTCTCCTATGAAACCAACTACATCTACGTCCACTTTAAAGGAGAGTCTTAAAATGTTCTTTTTTGATAATGCTTACAGTATGGTTAGAATGGCTCAGGTTATCCTGATATCTATTGTTAAACTGTTATAGGCCAAGGTTGCTGGAGGACATAGGGGCCACTTTGCATCAAATACGCTTTATTCTACTTTTCAATGTTTTTTTTTTTTGTTGAACTGCTAAATTTATCTTACTCTTTCATATCAGAGTACTCTCATCTGGACTGACTCTTGTCTTAGCTGTGACAACATCCTGGAGGGAAGTATCAGCTGGGCTGCTGCCATCAACAAATATAGATGGTAGATTTTGGCCTGTTTTTAGGTACTTAGTCCTGTTTCTCTCCTAGACATGAACTCATCTTTGACTATGTCCTATTGTATGTGCTCTCTTTGATCCTTTTTTCCCATCAAAACCAGCACATAGCTTATCTGCTTAACTGTTTTTTAGACAGAGCCACCTGTTGAGCTATTTTATTAAAGGATAAATTCTTCCATAGCCCTTTTGTAACCCAGTGACCTTGGCAAAGGGCCACTCACATTGAGCCTGGTTCTACTGGAAGCTTCTTCCTGTTGAAAGGGAGTGTTTTCCCCCTCCTTTGTTACTTCATGTATGCTCAGTATTAGGGTATTGCTGAAGAGTCAACTACACAAGGCGAGTGAATTTTGCAATACATAAGCTGAATAGATTTTAACTGTATGCAGGGTAAACTTGAACCAGAAAACCCTAGAGGTCTGGGTGTTAATACACTGGCCATAAGCCTCTGTTGTATTTTGATGCTGATATTCAGTTATTTACTGAACAACAGATGTATTTTCAATTCAATTCTTTGAGATAGTGTCAATTTAAGGAATTTAGAACTTGGGTGATGTGCTCTACTATCTTAGTTTTTAGTGAGGACAGTGACAGCAGCATCTTTAGGTGATAGAAGGCCACCCGTTATCATATTACTCATACGCATCCCTGTCCTCCAAGTAGAATTGATTTTAGTCAAAAGCTTTATTAGAAAGGTCAACCCAGTTTTCCAAGGACAACAACACTTATTCTTATCATTCAACAGTGTTGAATGCTGAACTAAGATATAATATGATCAGTACATTGTTTCTTCCACATTCTGCATTCCTTGTTAGGAAGTTGTTCAACTAACAAAACAGCCTTTTCAATAACCTTAGCGATGAAGAGGAGGTTTGAGGTTGGCTTGTAGTTCTCAGTAGCCTACTTGCAGTTGACTTGTACTGTAGTTCTGCAGTACCCTCTTGTACAAGTGGCTCTTTTCAGCGCTCATCCATTGATCCTCTGCCATCTGTCGGGGTCCAATAGCCTTTGGTCAAAATGTAGGGTAGAACATGGACAGGTTGCCAGTCAATTGTGGGATAATGCAGAGACTCACAGACAGTAGGAACAAGAACTTGGTTGGTGATTTCCCATTTTATTTGTCAGAATTGTAACATTTTGTCAAGATCAGCTGTAGCAGACAACTTAGGCACTGAACTTTATATGTATATATAGAGTATCCCTCTTATCTTCCAGGAGTTTCGATAAAGATATTTGCAAATTCAGTGAAGTCTCTGGTAGAATCAAGAAAGGCTACAGGTATACACAAGACTAAATATCACGAAAAGGATAACTGAACAGAAAATTAGGCTTTACTCAGTTCATCACTGGATTTCTTACAGCTACGTCCAACCTCTAAATCGGGACACTTAGTTGAATCAGATATCATCATCATCTGTGTACACAGAACAGTATGGTGATGCATGATATTTACAGATTTGAGTCGGACGAAAACACTTCATGTTGACAAATGCAAATTGTCACCTTAGTCACGGTTCAGTCAAAGCAAGACAATATTACATGCTCCATCTGTGGAAAACGTTTTAGAAGGATTATAATATAACCACTTACTTTGCTAAGATGTTTTCTGTGTATGTGTGTGACTTGAAACTACAATCCATTCTGCACCGCTGTTATGTAACCGTCCCCGCCACTCTGGCAGCTCAGCTCAACCATCTTTCCTCTCTTCCCTGCTCTCTCTCAAACACACACAGCAAAATGAACACACACATACTGTGGGTCTTACAGTTGGGTGTTTTTTGTGTCATTGTGTGAGGCAGAACAGAACTCACAGGATTAGTGTCATCTCTCGCCCCACAAAAGAACTGAAGCAAGCAGAAGAGCTGCTAGACTTTCTAAGGAAAGAAACATTCAGTGATTCCAAACCTGTGTCAATTTCATAAGAAAACTGTAGGTGTACTCTTCATGCAGGGTTCTAAATACAAACCTAACATAAGATAAGTTCCTGTTTTTAGGACCGTTAATTATAGATTCACCTGAAGATGGGTTTAAATATTAATACAGAAACAGTTGAATAACGGAGTCTGACATTTTCTGATGGTCATGAAGGAACGGGAGCCAACTGCATCAGGTTTTATTGTCTAATGCAGCATGTGAGGGAAATAAAACAAATCAAAATAGAAAAAAAAAGCTCTACCAGCAGAACCCTGTTAAGAGTCCAAATAACATATAATATAATTCTTGGCAAATTTGTTTAATGTCTGTGTAACTAATGTTACCTTTTAAAAAGTATTGCCATGGATTGTTCTGACAAGTTAAGGCAGAAATACATTGTATAAGTTTTTGCCCTTTTCGGGCAGATTCTCGAGTTTTTTTGATCGGCCGAGTTTCAGCCTTATTGTGAGTCCTGCAGCATACAGGAGGTAACGAGGGGTGATTAGCATATCACGACCACCTCCCAATCAGGAATCTTGAGTTTGGGGTAAAATCAAACATGTTTAAATTCAGTCGGCTATTGTGAGGTTTCCAGACTATTGAAGCAGAGCTACGAGCCTCTACAAGCTGATTTATCTGAACCTCATGCAATGCGCATGTCCAAACAAAGTAATCCTTCTTCTTCCAGATTTACCAGCGCCATCTCTCAACGCTGAGTCCGAGGGTGGGTTTTGGACGTAGAGTGTGAACTGTTAGATTGCATCAAAGCATCATACAGTCTAAGAACATGCATTGTCAGCTGTGAACTTTTAAACCATGCAGTTTCATAATACAGTTTGAGCTGTAGCTGATCACAAAGATTGAAAATATGGTACAGTGTATGCCCGGCTTTACCTGCGAAATTCAGCACAATGGAGAAGGGCATACTGTAATGACTATTTACCAAATCACACTTACATTCAAATTCATTCAGTAAACATATAATGCCCTGACTGCTTCCTGCTGTGTCTAAGCTGGTTTTGTGCTGTTAGGTTTCTTTCAGACCCAAGCATCAGATCCACGCAGAGTTCTGCGGCTTCTGCCTCCATTCTAGGAGTGTAACCTGTCACCACGGTCCCACATCTCACCCAGTCCATTATTTTTTGCTGTCTGTCTTCCTGGTCTGATGCTCTTGTTCCAGATAATCGGAGCGTCCAGTCGATTCTTTCATACCTTGGCTCAAATATTGCTCCTTTCTGATACCAGTATTGTAGTGAAAAGTGGCCTTGTTCAGCACAGGAGCCCACTCATTTCAGAATGGCAACATTTAAAATTGTTGCTGTGGGGGATTGTCGTAGAGCGTGGTTGTCTGCATAATGGATCAGTCTGAGTTTACTGTCTTCAGTGAGCAGTGAGGGCTGCTGTGAGCCTCTCATTCCAAGAATGAAGAGCACCTGCTGTCTGTTTCCAACACAGAAAGCTTCCACTGATCTCAAAATAGGCAGGATTTTGATATGTTTAACATACAGGGTTTCTTTCTTTGATACTGTTGCATCAAAATAGATCTCTTTTATGTTTATTTCATCCACAGTCATATCCACTGTGTACCTCTGCCAACTGAACTTAGAATAAAACATTTTATAGAGTTTTTATTTTTTAGTTAATTTTTAGTTTTAAACATATTGAGTGTTTTTAATTAAACTCTGTCTTGCAGATGCTGATATTCCTATCTCTTAAAGCCTAGAGCAGAGCTTTACGAAAGCCAGTAGCAACTTTCTCTGCTGAAGGGTTGCCATAAGTAAGTACTTTTTAAGCAACAGTAAAGTCAAGTGAAAATGTTCTGTTGAACTGGAGTTAAATGTATATACTTGACATCTAAAATATGAAATAGAAATGCTGCTGTTAGTGTTGCTCTGCAATGCTAACAGAGCTAAAGGCTAAAATTATAGTGAATCAAGTCATTTTAAATTATTTAAATAAAATGGCAAACTCCTGCCTTAATGAGCTGTTTGGTGTGTTTTCTCTCTGTGTCACGCACATTGACTACCCTCATGAATAACTAATGAGTGTTTATGACTGAAAGGCTTTTTGAAATACATTATTATGGATGTGATTATGTCACTGACTGAAGATGCTTTTTTTTCAGTCCTATTTACTCTCAAGTTAAGCAACAGTTGATTGAAGAAACCTTTTGAAACCATGATTATTAAATTCTGAAAAACAGCCTAACATCGTCAAGACAGCCTGTTTAGAGATTCATTTACTGTGTAGCGTAATGTTAATAAAATCATAAAAGAATCCATCAGAGGCTTATTATCAGATATGCATCCGATAATTTATGTCTCTCCTCAAAAGTGTACTTCCATTTACTTATGCAAAAGCATAGCAAAATAACACAAAAAGTTTAAGTTATGCTCTGGGAAAAAATATTGGTATCAGACGTTATATCGTCTGGATCAAGCAGAACCCAAAAATCATGGATCAGACTTTTTCTTTCTTTTTCTTCTCATGATTTTTAGCTTTGTACATTGAATTCATCCATGTGAGGGTTTTTGCTACATGTAATTGACCATAGCGCACTGCCACATCAAAATAAAATCCATCACACCCTTAGAATGATTAAAAATGATGATATAACAAGCCTATAAGGTAGCATTATGTATATTTGCACACCTGTTCTAATTATTCAGAGTTTAAAATTATTTCAAATATAATGAGATGTTCAAATGTACTTTATTTTGAAAAACCGTCACCACCAGCTTCTGTCTGTGTTGCTATGAAGCTGGCTAGTGTATAAATGGCACCGGTGCTCTCTGTAGTGAAGGAAAATGGAGACAACAGTTCAGTGTTGTTAAGTTAGAGACTTTGGGGACTTTTCAGACCCCTGGCAACTTTTTTTTTTCTTTTTTAAATAAACCACTAGACAAATATACCGGTAGTGACTTTATGGTTTTAAGACGGTTTACCTTAAAGACTTTAAATGAAACCAGCAGTGGTTGTATTGTACTATTTGACAGCAGTTAAAAGTTGCCTTGAGTCTTTCCCTGCTTCCCTAAACACACAGGCAGAGGCAGCTGCCTTGTACTGAAAGCTCCGAATGCAGTTAGAGAAGAGTGTTGCATTTCAACTTCTTAATGTAGTTTAGTATTATAATTTTGTTGCAGATACACGTGTTTATCTGCAGATACATGTTTCATAGCATTTTACAGTTACAGGGTGGAGAGACTGTAGAAAACTGGGAAAAATAAATGTAAAAATAATTATTCATTTTTGGAATAAGAATAATAAACTATTATTATTTAATTGCAATTGCAGAGTATCTCACTATTTTTTTAAGGGTAAAAATACAAAAATAAAATTAGCAGAGCACCTAAGTAAGGTAATTATAGGAAATGTTTACTTATTTTTCAAACTGGATTCGTTCACATCCAGCAACAACCTTTTGGTAATGAATAATTCATATATGTACTGCAGCATGCTGGAGCTTGAACACTCATCAAGTCCTGCAAATAGATGCAATTTGCGGCTGTATTTTTTAAATAGGGTTGTATCAGGTGTTCTTTTTTTTTCTTTTTTAATGTCTTCTTTGCATAATTCTGATTTTTGAATTGGACTGTTTCATTTAGAAAAAGATCAATTTCCAAGGTTCTGGTAAAATCCTTCCAATTCAAATGTTTTTAACTAGCTACCTCTGTTGTTAACTTCCAATTTTTGTCTCAATGTTTTGATTCAACCAAATTTAATTCAGTTTATTTATATAGCGCCAATTCACAACACACGTCATCTTAAGGCACTTTACAGAGATAACCAGATCATACAGTCAAATTAATTCAAAGTCCTCTATCTAAGGAAAACCAGCTAATTACATCGACTCATTGACTTCTGGAAACAGATGATGCCACATACATTGATATGTGTTCGGTGGAGAGCAATACAACTTAACACTGAAGTTACAACAGTCCATTAGCTTGCTCAGATTTTGATCATTATATTTTTTAATCTAACCAAAATAGTTTTAACCAACTAGATTGGTTGTTTTTCCACCAATCTATTCTTAGAATATATTCAAACTCTATCCAGCTAACAGCTACTCTCCTACAAACTCCCACATCTTGACTGAATACTGAGGCTGTTTGAATCCCTGTTGAAATTCTTGCAGTTTCGAAACCACTTCCCCAGGGCGGTCACGTGGAATCACGGTAGCGAGGCCTCGGACGTCTTCAATTTTGGACCCTCCACTAAATGAATTACACCTCGACACGCGCTTCGGGGAAACTCCCCCTCCATTACTCGACACACGCCTCGAAGCCTCGGCTCATCTCATAACATCAGAAATGATAACTTTTTTGTGTAATTATTTGTATGCTTTACAACTTTCACTGTCCAAGGAGGAGAAGAACACGGAGAGGAGACAGAGCAGATTAGGTAAAGAGAAGAAGAGACACAGAGGACCAGCATAGCAGCCACAAAACCAAAGGGTCTCCAAATCTGCCCTTTGATATTTGGGATAAGTCTACTGGTCCTTAACAGTTAGAACTGTTCTAGTTCCCCTTCTTTAGTTTGGCAAACAAAAGAACATTTCATGAAAACTGTTTTAAAAGCTTTAAATGGTTGGAATATTCCTGTCAAAAATTTTGCTTTCTGCAGATATGTTGCATTAGTGAATGATGGAGTCAATAATTGGATAAAAGGAACTCAGCAAGTTTAAAAAATGTGGAAAATGTTTGTAGAAAACAGTGAGTTTTTTCATGGCTGGCCAGGCAGCTTGCTGGATGCTCAGCAGGCCTAAACCTCTGGTCCTAGAATCGCCCCTGCTACATAAAAATAAAGTCTTAAAAACAATATCTAACTTGTCACAGAACTATTCAATATTTTAGCATTTGCAGTTTGTTAGCTGTCCAGCTGTAAACTGTGCAGAGATTATATTTGTCCCAATTAGACCAATTCAGATAATAATAACAGCAAAGAAAAGAAGCAGAAATTGAGAGACATCAGCAGTTAGTGAAAGAGAAACTGGGGGAATCGGGTTTCACATGAAGCCGCTACACCACTTCATCATTCCTTCAACTCACTTCCTGGTATTCCCTCTCTCTGATGCTCTCCAGTGTCCCTCTCTCCCTCCTCTCATCCATCTCTTCCTTGCTCTCTCTGACAGTCCATTAGGCCCACACAGCCCTGTCATCCATTCAAGCTGTCAGTCCTGAATGCTGCCCAGATCTCAGAGCGACTCTCCGTTTGTAGCCGGGTAGGCAGGAGCAGCGCTTAGAGTCTTCGATAAGGGCCCCAGAGTTCAGTTCTCCTGACAGCTGGGTCACAGGGTTAAACCTCACAGTTAGACGATCGGAGCTTTGCTCCCTGCAGAAACAGACTTTATGTGGTTACACACAATTACAGGACCTGGAAAAATCTGTTTTTTTCCCACCAAGTGTTCCAGACCAGTAGTTCTCCAGAAGAGCATGAATTCTTCTATAAACAGGATGCATAACAGTACCTGAAAACACGCTCAGAAGCAGCCCGTCCTTCTTATAGCCAAATTCTTATTATTCTTTCACAAAAAAAATATGTAAATGAATTGCAGTGTTTGGAACATCGGCCCCAGCCCCATTTCAACTAAATGGTTTGGTTGCTGAAAGCTAAAGTTTATCAGGCTGCTCTGGTGAAATACAGAAGGCCTTCTGTTCTGCAGATAGTCAAGAAAATACAGAGCCTAAATTTTCTCTTCATCTTTGATATATATACTAATCTTATGTTAGATTGCCTGCCTATGTATAAAATACAGGGAAATTGTTTTTACTGTCTACAGTAAAAGAACTTTAACTGGACTTTATGGCAATCACTGAAATAATTTTCAATTGATATTGCAAATTTATTTTGATTTTCTCTTGCACTAACCAAAGACTTGTGGATGTTTCACTCCAGGGTTTTTATAGTTTTCATGAGCTTGCAAACCCCTCTTTTCCAGAATCCATTGTCTAATGACTTTATTGTTACGGCTGTGTGGAAAAGTGCTTACTTGCATGAACATTTGCCATGTCTTTACCAAGGAAAGTCTTTATTGGTTGTCCTAACAGTTGCTAGATGACATCATCAACTAATTTGTTTTAATCCAGCCCTAGAAGAGAGTAATATTGAGACAAAAAGTAATTAAAACCCTGTAAAAACATTGAAAAATAAGAAATTAAATCTAAAAAGTAAGCATGTTATATTTTGCTGGAAGCAAAAATACAACAAATAAAAATATAAAATAATCTTGTACATTATTATTATTACTAAAGCCAGATGGCAGAGGCACACAGAGTGTGTATTAGACTGGATATGAGTTAAATAATGGCAGGAATCTTTTTTAGTGTAACATTTACAAAGATAAAATCCCCCCGCACATTTTGTTACATATATTAACACCCAATTAAGGGTGGATCAGTGTACGGAAGAGGATTTTTTTTTAAAAGTTAACTGTTTTTTAAATATTATTTCAGTATAATATGAGAAAAAAGTCAGAATTCTGACTTTAATCTCAGAAATCTGACTTTTTTCTTAGAATTCTTACTTTTTTCTTATATTTAATATTATCAATATTTTTTTGAGACACTAGAAAGGTCTGAATATTTTCCAAACCTAGAGACAAAGTCGTTTGACAGGTAAGGGCCATTTTGGATGGCTGCTACTGTAGTAACAGTGCTTGCATGGATTTATCTGTGTTCTAGCTGCAACTCTCTCTTCCCTTATGTGGCGCAAACCCACTTTAAGCTTATTACTGCCAATAACGGGCTGGAGTGAGAAAATCAATGTTGTTAAATCTAATATGACCAAACTTTAATGCCATATGTTAACCTTTGACGTAATGGAAGTAAAAACCAAGCTATTTAGCTGAAAGAAGGGATTCAACAGACCTCAAGCAAGATGGGTTGAGTCATGCACACAGAGTGCACTAAACTGTGTTGAAACGTCTTAAACCAAGAGATCATGGCCTGTCTTGGTTTATTGAATTTTCCTGACCTGGTTCAGAGACACAGTGTCAGTGTCAGACTAAAGTCAAGAGGCTGTTGATGCATCGACCTTCACGGCTGACTGGAGAGGCCCCTCTCAGATAACCCGTGGCAAGGCTTTAATAGTCTCTGTGGTACTCAGCACTATGTAGCCTTTGAGATGTCGCAATGTTAGAATCCTCCTCGCAGAAAGTCACAGGTGAAACAAATCTCCATGTTTTACTTCTTTCATTTATTATCACCCCACAGGTCTTTCTGTTATTTGTTGAAATCTTCCTCTTTCTTTTAAACTCAAGAAAGAAAACACATTTTTCCCTGTACTGCATTTTCATTGCAGTGTAACCTGGGTGATGTTAGTTGAGTGGTTGTCTTGCTGCTGAAGCTGTGCGTGGAAGGGTTGTGAGGCTACTGTACTTCACTGCTGTAACAACTGAGCCAACCCGTGTGGGAGGATGACAGAGCGAGAGAAGAGATGAGTTGATCCAACAAAAAAAATAAAAAATCTAATCCCTACAACTCGCCTGCAATGCGCCTGTAGGGAGCTCCGTTGTCTTTGTGTTGGCCAACAGTGAATTTGCCTTAAGTTTAATTGCTTCCTCTGGTGTGTGTATGTTTGTTCTTGGCTCTCTTACTGCAGTAAAATACAAAACTGTGACTGTGGGTGGATTTCTGATAAGCTGTGATTTAATACTCATGAACTCACCCAATGCTGAGTAAGAACACACGTCCTTTCCTCTTATTGTCCTATTATAACTATTACACCTTTGCTAGTGGTTCCTAGAATTTCTAAAAGTAGAATAGGAGGCAGACCTTTTAGTTATCAGGCTCCTCTCTTGTGGAAGCAGCTACCAGTTTTAGTCCATGAGGCAGACACCCTGTCTACTTAGGTTACTAGGTAGGCTTAAAACTTTTCTTTTGATAAAGCTTACATTTAGAGTGGCTCAGGTTATCCTGAGGTATCTCTATAGTTATGCTGCTATAGGCTTAGACTGTTGGAGGACATAGGGACAATCTTTTTCATCATTCTGCTTCATTCTATCTATTCTTCCACTCTGTAGAATCTGTTATTTCAATCTCTAACGTTATGCTCTCTCTGCTTTTTCTCATAGTAGCTTTGCGTCGTCTGTTCGTGTTTAGCTATGACTCCATCCTGGAGAGAAATATCAGCTGTGCTGCTCCGATCAACAACTTTGTTTATAGTTGTTTGAGATCTGCCTGTTTTTCCAGTGTAGTCCTGTTTCTCTGACTAACTAGATGTGCTCTCTTCATCCTCTGGCATGGGAGCTGGCTCAGAGCTCTTATGCCTGGCTGTGTGTTTCCTGAACGAGGTCGCCTTTTACAGTTGCCTTTGTATGTCTGTTTCTGTCTCCTTCGGTCTCTGCAGATGGGCGCTCTTAAGCCTGGCTCTTAAGCATCTGACGCGCGTCAGATGCTTAAGAGCTCCCGACGCGCTGCTTCAGCTGCTTAGACGCGCTGCGCCTGCTGCTCAAAACGCGCTGCGGGACCTTTTGCTGCGCCTTGACGCGCGTCAACCATTGACTTTGCATGTAAACTCGCTGCTTTTGCTGCGCCTGCTGCGTCCGGTGTGAACGCAGCATGTGTGTTGTTGCTTTTTTTTTTTTTTAAATATGCCACCCATATATTTTCCCCTCCCAAAAAAAAATCTAAATTTTTATGCTGTGGTTTAAAATTGGATACTTTTAAATGGCATAGGTTTTTTTGGATTCTTTTGACTTAAGATTTGATTATAGTATTGTCAGCTCTCATTAACAATTATAATAGCAACACAGAGACGCCACCATTTGTTAAGACTTATTGTGCTGCTTTGCGACATCTACACAGTCTTTCTGTACATGTGGGTGGCTTAGTGGCCCTGGACCATTTATACTGGATTTTAATGGTGACAGAAAAAAAAAAGGTTTCAGCCAAAAAAATCAGAATTGAAAATCAAAAGGTATTTTAAATGAGTTCTCACAACAGGAGGACCTAACATTGATATAACAACCAACAGGATGGCATTGTTGTCAGTTTTAACTTGGCATCCCCAAAGTCGGTCCTCAATGGCCACTGTGCTGCAGGTTTTAGAGGTTTCCCTGCTTTAGCACAGCTGATTCTGATTATTGCAGTTCAGCAAAATCCTGTTAATCAGCTATCAAAGAAAATTAGCTGTGCAGAAACAGGGAAACCTTTAAAACCTGCAGGACAGTGGCCCTCGAAGACCGATGCCCAGTTTAAACAAACGTTAAATTAGTAAGAACGTTCCAGTTGAGAGCATCAATGCTGCCCCCCTGTGGTATTAGAGGGGAACTGCTTGTTCTTGTGGCAAAGAATTGCGCCATGAGGGTGAACATACGCAGCCCAGGCCACTACCTAGCTCCTCCCTTCCCAAAGGTATGATTTAGCTCCCAATGGTGCATTCACTTTACCTATAAACTTGGAACGGTTTAGTCAGAGTGACTTTATCTCTGATTTCCTCCTTCTAGATGCTATTGTTGGCCATTATGGCCACTGTTGTGAGCATAAAAATTACAGAAACACTATTTTACATGGTATTCCATCTACTGATTATAAACAGAAGGCATCCATCTCACTTTGATAGGATTTGGTTTGACTTAAATTCTTAGGGAAATCATATTTAAATGTCAAATCATTCTTGCTTAAACATGCATATAAATGTACTCTTTATTACACTATATTGTCCAAAAATTGTGAAAATTTCAATGAAAAAAACAAACAAATTCTGTCTTAAAATCAGTTTTTTTCGTTATCATCTGCAGGTCAGTTAGTTATATGTCAGCCTGAACACCTACATTCGGCCAATCATATATCAAAGGTCATCTGTCAATAATTTTTTTTCGGTCATAGCATCTTGATTCATATGTCGCAGCTAATATACGCAACGTTGAAATAAGAATCATTTCCTTTCCCATTGAGTTCCGTCCCAGTGTTCACGGGGATGGACGTCTGTATCTTCAGCAGGCGTAGAGCTAACAGAACTGGCAGCGTTGCGAGGCAAGGGCTCAAACATGTACGGCTGGAAGCCTTCTACACCAAACCAAGCTTCTGCCGCCCTGGCATCCTCTTCCACAACATCTTCATCCCACTTTCCTCCTCTAAATAAAAAATGTATGACGGAGGAGACTCATCCACGACCTCCGACACTAAACTCTCCTCCTCTTGCATGTTTCCTCTGTCCATAGCGTTCCTTGACAGTGTCGTTACTAAGTCACCAATTTAGTGCTACTTGGTCCCAATGGAATTTCCCATTGGGAACAAGCAAAATGCTCCCAACAAATTGGCCACAATCAAACTTGCGAACCTTCGGCCACAACAATCCTGCCCCCTTGATAAACGACCAATCACATTCACTTTATTCACCCGTGTAAAGTCTTGCACCACTAGGGAGAATTCGGAAATGCAACGGTTGGAACAGCCGCTTCCCTACAACTTTAATTAGATAAGCAGCAATGGTTTTTTTTATGGAAAGCCTGCTGAGATCACCGTTCAAGCTTATTCCAAACAGGAAAAAAAAGTTTCTGTGCACACCAACCATCTGGCTTTGAAGAAAGCATGACTAAAAGCCATCATCAACACAACTTGATCCCAGCGACACTTTTTATGGTAGAAGCTTTGTGCTATTTAGCTTAAATGTTATAATGCTACTGTCAAACTTTTGCTGGTTAAAAGTTTTATTCTCTGGTAGTGGTGGTTCTAGACCTTTTATTTTGTGCTAGACCTAGTTTTTGTGCTAGACCTTGTTCTAGACCTAATCTCTAATGGGGTTAGGGTGAGGCCAGTGTTTCTTCATGGGAGCTCAGAGCAAAACAATAGCACAAAAAAAGAGGACAATAGTTCATTTTCTCTTATCAATAACCAAAAAACATCTGATGGCTCTGGAGACCCTCATCTAGTAGATGAAAACTGTGTTTTTAGCACAATATAGCTGAAACTAAAAGTGCAACACCTTCATTTCTTAAATCATGTATACTGTAACTTTAAGGGACCATTTAGGTACAGCTTCTGTACCTAAATGTATTTAGTATTATGTTTTCAGTGTAGGGGCCATAATAGGGGCCAGGACCAATTCTATAGGGACAGTGGCCCCTGTTGACCTCTGTCTAGAACCGCCCATATTTTCTGGGAGGTGCAAAAGTGGAAAGAGAAAGACTGGCTAAGATTTGCAGCAACAATTGATTTTATGTTTGTTTCAGACATTAGTCAAAAATCATGAGTTATTTTCTTTCCCCATTAGAAATATCTGTTAGTTAGAAAACACAATAAAGTTCATGGCTATTAACTTAATGTGAACAACATTAAAGGATAGAAACCCTACTTTTACACAGCATGGTGCTTTTTAATAATGCTGTAATATGTTGAGTAAAATTAGTCCAACAGTTGGAAAAATCCTGCTCCACCAACATCCAGTTATTTGGTAAAGTCGTTTTTTATGGAAATAATGCCTAGTATATTTTTTCCGTTCCCTAGGAGGGGAAAGGAGACAGAAAGATGTCAGCAAAAACTGTAAGTTCGGAGCCTCGGCAGAAACAAACCCTCCAACCCACACATCCAAACACTGCAGTGGGTTTACAGCGCAGTCAGCATGAAGGCGGTCAGCTGCTTACCTGCAGGAGAACTGCAGAGATGTGCGCCTGGAGTCCTGGAGGTCCTCACATCGATGCCTCCCGCAGCATCAGCAGCAGCATCCCACTTTCATCCCCTCGATGGTCCCTCCCCCTTCCTCTCCTGTCCCCTGCCTCTATCCCGGGACTTGAACCACCGCCTCAAAATAGCGCTTGAGGATTTACCAAAAAACAAACAAACAAAACAGCCGAACCGCCGCCTTCCTCCCGCTCCGTCCTGCAGAGCTACCTTTCTCCTCCCCGCTCGGTCACTGATCGGAACCGGGATGAGAAGCTCTCATCTGCGTCCCTCCGCATCCAGCGCTCCTTTGGTTCGGTTCGGTTCGGCTCGGTTGTTCCGCAGCTCATTTAAAGTGTGTCATTCCAGGAAAGCTGAGCGCACGAACCAGGCCATGGTTTATGCAGGCAGAGCGGAGACATCCAGCAGGAAATCCCTCTCCTGCACAAACTGCATCAGCTTTAATGTGCTGTCAGCTGAAAGTAGGCAGTCCATCGGATTTAAATATTTATATAGGCCGAAAATCATTTCTGTTGGGCCGCACATTAAAAGCATTGGGAGACCGTAAGCACAATAAGGTATCTTAAAATAAAATTTGGAGAACTTTAAGAGGAAAGCATTCTGGGGCTGCAGCTAACAATTATTTTGCAAATCAATTAATCTGTAGATTATGTTTTCAATTAATTGATTAAAAGTTGTATAGCCGAAGGTTCTGTAAGCAAGATTTTTACTAAATTAACCAGAGGAAACTTTGGATTTAACATATTGACAGACGAAAAAGTTTTTTTTAATCTTAATTGCAAAATGTTTAGATATATAGCCTATATTTTAAAATTATGGTATAAGTGCTCAAAGGTTGGTTGCTCTGTCAGCTAAAGGCTTGTTTTACAGTCTCTATACACCATTTAACAAATAATTGATTACTAAATTATTTCAATAATTACGACTAATCATTCATTCTATTAATTGTTTCAGCCCCAAAGCATTCTTTACTTACTCCATTTATATAAGCTATAGCTATTAAACAAACTATAGCCTATAGTTCAAAATGGATTAGACCAATATACTTTCTTCATATCTCAAACTAAATGTGACCCCTGAGTTACTAGCTACGGTCTATTATGGTAAAGGAAAAGCTGGTAAGTTCATACAAAACACTTTCAGGTAGATGACACTAAAGTTAGCCTCTGATTAAAAGGCATAAATAAACAAGCTCAGTCTTATTTCAGATATGTCAGTTTCTCATGTTCTAAATAGAGCACGTTGCTCTCAATCTGAAGGTTTACTTGTTGTAAACCTTCAGATTTACAAGACATCAGGCTCCTCTCCTGTGGAACCAAAAGGCACTTTTAGTTTGTGAGGCAGACACCCTGTCTACTTTTAAAATTAGCCTTGACACTTCCCTTTTTTTGATAAAACTTATAGTAAGAATAGTCCAGGTTATTGTGAGCTATCACTATAACTATGCTGCTATAGGCTTAGGCTGCTTGAAGACTTGGGGTCACCTTTAACCATTCTGCTTTATTCTAACTATATTCTCCCATTCTGCAATATTTTTCAGTAGCTTCATCTCATCTGCTCCTGTTTAGCAGTGACACAGTCTTGGAGTTAAATATCAGCCGGGTCGCTGCAATCAACGCCCTTTTTATAGTTGATAGAGTTGGGCCTGTTTATATGTGTTTAGTCTTGTTTATATCATATTAATAGCTTTAGGTTATTCCCTTTGACATGAAAACTGTCTCAGAGCTCATCTGCTAAACTGCTTCTTTCCTAGACAGAGCCACCTATGGAGCTACACTGCAAAAAACTTCTAGAAATAAGTCACATGTCTTAAATTAAGTGTATTTCCCCTTAATTTGTGTAGGTAAATAAGAGGATTTGCCAATGCAATGAGTATTTTTTTTTCTCTTAAAATAAGATAATTCGATAATATGCACTTGAAATAAGACAATGCAAGCGTTTTTTATTTTATTTAAAATGTAAATTGTCTTTTTCCATCAGCAAAGTTTCTCACCTACTTCCTCAAGTAAAAAAAAATGCACCTATTTTAAGAAAATAATTACTTATTTAGATTTTTATTTTTTCCAGTGTAGTTTACCTTTGCTCTCATCAACAGTATTTATGTATCAGTGCCTCTATGTTTCTTTTGTATGTCTGCTTCTGTCTCCTTGAACCCCCAGTCAGCATCAGTAGAAGGCCGCTCACGCTAAGCCTGGTTCTGCTGGAGTTTTCTTCCTGTTAAAAGAGAGTTTTCCTCTCCCCTGTCGCTGCATGCATGCTCACTGTGAGGGATTGCTAAAGACTCGATGACAAATTGGAGGTGAATATCTACAGTGGCCACGCGCTCATCCAGGAGGAGTGAGTCCTGCAAAGTCAATGACTGCATGACATCAACTGGTTTAAATGTTTTCTTTACCAATCCGACTTCATGACCTGATTGACTGTCTCTGTAAAGTGCCTTAAGATTGATGTGTATTATTTATTTATTTTTTGTCTTTTTATTTTTTTGTTTGAGGTTTTAGACATTACACAATGGCTCTAATGAACTTTGGCTTAAAACTATTTTATTTTTTTATATACATATGGTCTGCTTTAAAGTTCCTGCCTGTTTGTTTGCTGTTACAGATGATCTCAAGATATGATGGAACCTATTTTTTTATTGTTAATCATGGCGATGTCAATGGAACATGGCTCTATTTGGTGTGTGTTTGTTATTATACTTATAGTGGAGGACTTTCACGTACAGTAGTTTTGAAAAGACCCATCTCCACTTTCAAACAAAAAAATGCACATACACAACCATGTACTTGCTCCCGAGAAGGAACAGCAATTAAACACGTGCAAGAGCGTGCACAAGCCCATTTCTCCTCGTGCACGCTCTGTTTACTGTAAAAGTTCCTGTTTCCATCTCTCATACAAATTTACTTTCCAAAAGAAGTTTTGCAATTTTTTCACTATGTCAGACTCACCACTGGTAAGTAAGAATGGGGACGAGCGCTTAGGACGGCTTTACGTAAACATATCACCAGAATGATTGATAATTAGGGGGACCACTTACTGTATTTTGATGATCCACTTGGAAAAAGAACATCCTCCACTATACCCTTAAAGATTTGGATGTTGACCCAAAGCAATAATGGCAATTCATTAAAAAAAAGTAAAAGCAGCAACAACAACAAAACGCGTACAGTTTAAGAATGCTGATAAAGATGCATGCATTTAATAACAGTTGTTGTAAACAGCTCTATACAGTATCTCAAAAGGTTGGGAATAAAGGTTTAGCCAATGCCTTTGGCATCAGAGATGCTTGAGTTCATGATCCTCTGCAGTTTGAGATGTATTCATAGTAAAGTCATTGAATATTTCGACCGAAAACGGAAGCAGTAGGAAGTTTGCCACCAGTGATCTTTCTGTCTTCCTACTCAGAACAAAACATCGAGAGAAGAGTAGAATTATTTACACTGAACACAAAATTCAATCACCTCCCACTGCTCTGTGCGGGAAATACAGTAAGGTATAAATAGTTCCCAACTTTAAAAAAAAATACTTTAAATTTGAATGAAAAAAGTACATTTAAGAGTTAGTGTGGTTCATTGTTTTACTCTGTATAGCCAACACACATTCTAATTGTTCTTTAATTGTATTAGTCCTCTATATAAACACACAGCTCAGTGTATTTACTTAAGTAATCTTTTGTGATTATCTCTCTTAACTGTGAAGTAGAATTAAATTAATGAAGAGTCTGCATATTTTGCAAATAGCTGTATGAAAAGCACAGCGCACACAGGCACTGCCACCAATTCCCTTTTCACATAATTAGTAAATGAAAGCCACTTCAACTGAATTTCAGTATAAGTAAGAAGCAGCTGGGGGGTGGGGGGGTTTAGTTTAAGATTTTACCACATTCTTTGTGAGGCTCCAATCATGTATCCCTTAAGTCCATACCTGAGGATAATCGCTGCGTTTTGCTTCCTGTGCAGCTATGAGTCTGCACTTTGAGCCAAAAACAAGCTTTTAAAGCAATCTCCCTCTTTCTGTTTTTTTATATTCTTTTTTTTTTTATAATAGCTCTTTTCTGAAGTCTCTTCACAGACCATCATCCATTTCCATCACATTTGCTGCAAGCTGTGAAGAAAAAAGAAGAAAAAAGAAAAAAATGCAACTAAGCGGATGTGAGGATCAATGATTTAAGAGCCTCTGGAAAGATGGACATTAAAAGAACAAAGCAGGATATTTTTTATAACCTCCAATGCCTCAGTTTAGCTGCAACTTCTTTTTTTTTTTTTTCATCGCTATGGCCTATTTTATAAAGTGAAAATTGTCTTTGATCTTTTGTTGCGAGTGTAGAAGATCATTGGTAAGCTTCTCCTAATGTGCTTTGCAGGGATTAGAATATACTTTACAGAATTGGACAGAAATATAAAAACATTATCTACTCGGTTCATAAAGAAATAAGGAATATAAATTATAATAATTAAAAAAATACTACTGACTGCAAATGTTCAGCCATTGCACCTTCCTTTACATTCTGGCCTTAGCTGTTACTGTTGGATAGAAATCTGCTGGTTTTCGCGGTAATTTCTGCCTGACATTAAGGTTCAAACAGTTCGGCCAGATTGAGAAGGCTCCTTCCTGTCATTTGGTTTTTGGAGACAGCAGAAAAATAAATTCCAAAAAGTGAACAAAAAGTAACAAAAATCTTCCTTAGAATGGTTTAATGCATTTTCTTTCAGTAGGTAGAGTAGTAGCCGTTCAACATTTCCCCACTTTCTGATGGATCCTTGGCTGGTCCCCTACAATTCCTTTTTAAACATCAATCTTTGTACTAAAATATTCTTTCTGTCATGATTTGTGGACATTAGGATCTAAAGAGAAGCATCATCTCCTGGTCAGACCCTGTAATTCAGTGAAAGGGAGGAGTCAGAGTAAAAAATATGCACGCCCAGGAGAAGGCCAGTGGCTGGAAGTTGGAGGGGATTTTGCTGGGAGCTGCAGGGAAGTTGGCTGCCATTCGGCTGACGTTTGACTGGGAACGCCATTTTTAATGACTGTTACTGTAAACACAATTTCTACCAGTGGAATAAAATGATTACTTTTAATAAAAATAAAAGAAATAAAAAACTAATTTGACATATGTTTTACAGTGCAGAATAAACAGTTTTCTTATTCTAGGGGCCTAAACACTTGCTATAATGAAGGGCTAATACATATTATTATATTACTTATTCTTTCCCAGTTTGTACAGTATGTTTTTCAGATATTCAGTCTTATGTGGCCGCCTGCATTGCCGCATCTGATGCACTGCACAGCTCCTGTTCTACAAACACAGATGCAGGTGGTCAAATTTGCTCCTTTGTGGATTATTTCTGTTCTTGCTTGTTTGTTGCACTTAAAAGAGTTTGATTATTTTACGAATTTGAATAAGTCTGAGGAAAACCGATTTTTGTATCATTTTAATTTTTGCAAGAAAACAAAGCATATGTCTCTTAAATCTCATTACTTGTTGTGTAAAAGCATTTATCTCTATCATGGGTCGATGACACAGATCTCTGTGGAGGATTTTTTATTTCCCTATTTTGCATGATCGTTTTGAGAGACCCATATATCAAGATTAAGTCTATTCTTTTATGTGGCTGAACTTACTGATTTGCTATTGGATTATTGTTTTATTGCTTGGGAATAATTATAGAACTGTCTATTTAAGAGATTACTCTTGTTAAAATAAAGTTTATTTAAGTCTTCTCAGCATCTTCATGTTCTTACTATGTCACCCAGAGGAGAGTAAAGTATCTAGAAATTCTACTAAAGTAAGGCTCCTACTAAGTCATAGTTTTACTTAGTTTAAACAGTAGTCAGCCAAGAAATGACTCAAGTAAGGTAATAGATTGATCTACTTGTCAGGATCCTGACATCTGAATTATTATTTTGAAAAAAGTTGCAAAGTTAGACAAAATAAAAAGTAAAGTAAATTCTGGTGTTTCAAAGAATGTGAATCAAAAATTAATATATAACAAAAAAGGTTTACGTAATAACAATTTTAGGCAGAATAAATCATCTTTAAATTATAATTTTTGTTATAAAACTAATAAAATCATTAGCTACACAGGAAAAAATCAAAATCTCGATTTGTCTTAAAATAAGTGCATTTATTCTTGGATTGAGGAGGTAAAAGAGACATTTTGCCAATGGAGCAAGACAGTTTACACTTAAAATAAGAAAACACAATTGCATTGTCTTATTTCAAGTGCATATTTTCTAATTATCTTATTTTACGAGTACAAATTTTGAGTAGGTAAACACCATTTACCTACTCAAATTAAGGGTAAATACACTTAATTTAAGAAATCTTTAGTTATTTCTAGATCATTTTTCTTGTGTAGAGTAATTTATGTATATAGTATGTTAGAATAGGGTAGACTACCGTTTTCACCCGAGTTCCAATTGATATGGCCGACTAGATGGGTAGAAAATAGGATTAGCCTTAGCTAAACTAAGCACATTTCAAGTTTATATTTTCAAGTGTACCAAAATATAAATCCCAAGTCAACCAAGTTCATGGATGCAAGTGTACCAGAAGTTTACTAAACAGTTAAATCTCATTATAAAACGTGACATTCTACTACATTATAGACAAAACAATCCTTTAAATTACATGACAAGGCTCCATAGGATTCATTCAGGAGGTTTAAATTTTTAGTATTTTACAAATCAATATCTTCACACAAATAACAATTCACACGAGGTAGCAAACTATTTTTATAAATATTTCAAAACCTAGGTGTGGCGGTGGCACAGAGGCTTTTATCCTTGACTTGACTGTGGCAGGTTCGAGTCTCGACCTTTTGACCTTTGCCACACTTCTTCCCCATTCCTCTAATCCCATTTCATTTCTGCCTACTTATAAATAAAGGCCTCTAGACCCTGAAAAAGAATCTTTATAATCTGAAGTCCTTTGAATTAATAATATAAAGCTGAATCCACCCAGAATGTACATATTTGAAAGTGGTGGAGGATCATGCACATCAGTATGACCTCATTTGCTGATTTTTAGCATTGGGTAGACAGAAAATACCACAGGCAAGGTTGCTGAAGCAACTCATGGGATCTTTTCAAAGTCGCTGGACGCAGGACAATTATGAGGTGAAATATTGTGACCATCTGGTTGCCTGAAGAATTAAACCACCAAAATCAAGAGTCACAGACTTGGTGATGTTTCGTGCTCAACAGAACAACATTATGTCATCAAAGCAATACTGTATTATTCAGTAAACAGGGTTATTTTCGGTAGACTTTAAAGTGTCCTTTTATAAGTTATAAGTAGACTTGGGAGTGTATTTCGAATGGTTTAAGGTGTAACAGGAAGACTACCTTTATTATTGGTCAAAGTGTACTGTGATATCTAAGAATAGACTTGGAAGTTTATTATAAGTAAACTAAAATATTACCTTTAAGACTACTTTAAGAATACTGCAAAGTAAATTTAAAACCGGCCAATTTAGTCCCAAGAGGTATATTCATAAGTGTATTTAGTATGGGGCATATATATATTCTTTGGGTATAAGATTGATGGTTAACATAAACATAGCTAAATGCATACTTGATAAGTACACTACAAGTTAACTGAAAGGCTTATATTTAATTCAAAATGAGTGTACTTTGATGACACTTATACCTTTTGGTAGGGACGCAGTTTATGTTAAACTCTTATATAAACTGTATGAAGGTGTCAATCAGTTGTATTTTGTTTTTCATTTAGGGAAGTTACTAAAGGTTAGTATTTTTACTCAAGTAAAATGAAAAATTACAATGCAGCAAAACTGCCTTTAAAACTGCATTTTATATATTTTTTATTTATTAAATAAAAATATATAGTTACTACCCAGGGGTCGTATCTATTTTTAATAACAAAAACACATGGCTCCAAAAACAAAAAAGGGCTGCATAAAATGAAAATAGACCTCTTGTAATTCCCCCATTTAGCCACGGTGTGGCGACAAAGCACTTCTAGCTCAGCCTTTAGCTGCTGACTCTAAAGTTTCAGCTCATTTTCGATCATTTATCATTAGATATGCATTTTTAGGGATATAACATTGTCAACATAGTCAAATGTTCACTTTGTACCCCTTGGGAAATGTATTTCCTCTCACTTGAGTTTAAAAATATTTTATATCAGCATTTCCTCTTATATTTGATTAAAATGTTCAAACAGAAACATAATAATCTTTATTACTATTGCAACAGTGTTTTTACTTGTTTGAGCAAGAAGGAGCTTTACTGTCTCCAGGTTCTTTAAAACTCTGCTGCAACGATTTTAACTCACATTAACAAAAGAAACGTTACACCAGTATTAGCAGATCCGCACTGGTTAGCAGTCCAGTATAGAATCCAATTTAAAATCCTTGTTCTTACTTTTAGAGCCCTGCCCAGTCAAGTTCCTCCCTACATCTCTGGGCTGATAGAGCTCCAGACTCTGTCCCATAGTCTGAGATTAAGGGGCCAAACTTTGCCATTGGTTCCACACACTCGTTTTAAAACCAGAGGGGATCATTTCAGGCAGGAGCTCCGAGGCTTGCAATGCTTTGCCTCCTTTTTTACACCTTATGAATTCAGCTGATTCTTTTAAAAAGCAACTGAAGATGCTGCTATTCAATCAGGCTTTTAATTAGATGTAGGTTTTTTTTTATGGCTTTGTTTATATGTTTCATTTATTGTCTGCGACTGTGCGGTGTGTGTGTGAACTGCTCAGGAACCCAGAGTGGAGGCTGTAGGGATCAAACCAGGTACATTCAACCTTCTCAGAGCACAAGCACACTACTCTAACCACTAGGCCAACGCTCTCTCATGTTGCGAGATTTAGCCATAGATTCACACAAGATCCATGTCAATATTCCATGAGAGCCTAAGATGCTTCCAGCTATATGAAAATACATCCTGAGAAGCTCCTTCCTTTACATTGTCATCTGCTGATGAAAGACAGGATGCTGGTCAAACAGCCACAGAGTCAGTCTTTGTTCAAACTTCACCTTTTGTGAGCATCCTAAATGGAGAATCCTAAATGGAAAACAATCAGCATTTTTAGTGAAGTAGAGGAAAACATGTCCCTGGGGATTATTTTACCAAAACATTTCTAGTTTTGTTGGGTTTTTTCTCCCCCTTTTTCTCCTTTCCAAACCACAGCGTGTCTGTGGTCCCCTCAAACGCTCAGTAAGATGTTGGACATGAGCGCTGTCTAGATCTGAGACAGCTGTTTTGAACTAAGCTTTATTCGTCAGTGTGTCTTTTGGGCGTTTGATGCAGTCCTGCGTTATGTGATGGTTGACTGCAGTGCTCCTCGGAGCAGTGCAGGAATGAGGAGTTTCCAGTGGGCATTCTTAAGTAAAGCCAACCAGTCTATCTGAGCAGCCTTTCCTGTGGCGGGGGAATTAAACCCTTAAGTCTGGCAATGTCACAGTCGATTCACTTCTCAGTGGTACAGTAAAGGCCTTACATTTTCCTTATGACAAACACAGACACACATCTGCTAAACAGACCAACGGGGACATGAAATGAAAGCGATCCACACGCAAACACTGACACATTTTACATCCCAGTTCATGTTTATTCTGTCCGCCATTTTTCTTACAGTGTGATGAAATATCTTCATAGGAAAACCTATGAAAAAGCTTTTCTCTTCCTGGCAGCAAATGTTCATTAATCTTTAGATTTTAACACACGATTATAGTCTGGAAACAAGTTTTACAAACAGTGCTAGATATTTTCTTACACCATGAAACACTTTTGGGAAAGTTTGTTTTGTGTGTAGCAGATTAACCTGTAAATTGGCCACACGGACATCACTATAAAATGTGTGTAAAAGCATAAATTAATCCAACTGCTCTTCTTTAACCCTTGGGAGGGTCTAGCCTGCATATTAAACTTTTATGGAGGACAGTGGCCTTTTTTTGGCAGTATGAGACAGCAAATTTTGAAACACCACATAAAATGTAAATATCAGATAATCAGCTAAAGAAATGCCGATCTTAGATACTGTAGACAGAAGGCAGAAAAATCTTTAGAGAAACAGAGATTCTTTCAAGGGCGTCAAGCTTAAAACTATTAAGCCTCTTTCCCACTGAAAATAACGTGTTAACCCGTGTTTTTCAAACATGGGTTGACCCGCTAACAATTTGCATTTGGCTTCCTTCCCATTAGCAAAAAAAGACGTTTCTAACCCCTCGCTGGCAAGCTGCCCTGCCTCTGTCCCCCAGCAGCTGTGTGTATGGTCACACCATCATGTTGGGTTAACTTTGATGATGTCATCAGTGCAACAGAAATCAGAAAAGTGCACAATGTAAACCAACATGTAAGGAAGCCAGGGCGTAGTAAGAGTGTTTTTTTGTTTTGCTCTGTTATATGTAAGAATCTCTCTCACCAGTTCTGCGCCATGTTTATCTAATGGAAACATTTGTTTTTCCTCATGATCTTGGCACTGATGATTGGCTTAATGGCTCAATATATTCACCTGCATAACTCCGCCCAGTTTTTCATTAATTTTCATCTCATACAGACACCTGTTTATCTTATCGACACTAGCTTTGGCTTTGCCTTTTGGAAACTCCTGCTTTCACTTGTCTACTTGCTTTTGTTCTTCAGCCACTTCAGCAGCTGTCTTGGCTTTGGCTCCTGGAACTCTCGCGTGCTGTGCAAAATCATCCAGCTGGATTCCACTCCTTCCTCTGGACTGAACTTTAAAACCAGGTTGGTGACTCACACGCTTGTGATCATCCTCCATCAGATTTACGTGGTCACTAACCTGAGTTTTCCCCTCTACAGAGATTCTGGCCTTTTTCATTCTAGCTGCTTAGTCGCAGATTTGACATATTGTCAATAAACGCCATTGTACACCACATCAGTCTGTCTGCCTGAAATTCTGGGTCAAAGGTGCTGAGTTCTGACAGTTTTAAATTGGGCTTGTTAGATCAGAAGCAAATTTAGCGGTTCAACCCAGCTCACAGCATACTGATCAGAGCAGAGGCGATTTTAATACTGGTTGTTTACCAAGTCGTTTGATAAGGATAGACGCCCGTCAGTTAGCTGTTCCCACTGCCACTTAAAGCCGGTTGTTTCCCGGTTTAAAAGGGTTTTTCGGCCAGTGTGAAAGGGGAATAAGAGCAGGAACCCTTCAAGGATTGATAACAATCCTTAATGGATCATGATTAGAACTTCATTCTAGGGATGTTCCAATTTGATATTAGCCAAAAACTAATAACAGAATAAGTCAACCTGCGTCTAAAATCTGTGTATCATAGTATCATTGTGACAGAGACACTTTCCTCTTCCCTTCTGTTTAAAGTTAATGTAACCCATCATAAGTATTTCAGTTATCTTACCTATTATTGTTGATAATTGTTCTATATTTCAGTAATAAAACCTGAACAAAAATGTTCTGTTATGCAGCATTACAAAATAAGTAATAAAGGTATTTATGATTCGTGCTGATAATGTACTAGGTCATTATCGCTATCGGCCGAAATCGGCTGAAATATGGATATTGGAAATTTAAAAAATTGCATTGGGACAACCCCAATTAATTCAGGGTTCTAGCAAACTTTTGTGGATCTTGGTATATCTTTTGTTTTCCAATGGTTACTTCTCTCTTGGTCTTAGTTTTAATCTGTCCCGCAAATAAATAAAGCTCATCTTTGGTAAAAATAAACTCACTTAAAATAATTCTCTACTTAGATATGTAATATAGCATTCACACTGCAAGATCATCTACCCCTTCTGAGAAGCCCTGATCATTTGGAAGATAATCCTGCCACCTGTGGTGTGTTCCTGTAAGGAAGAGGTTGAATTTTCTCAGAAGAAGATTTATAATCTAACAGACTTGTTTTAGTTTTTGACAAGAACTTGATTAGATGGACAATTTTTGCATTGCAGTGTTGATTTTTTAACCCCTGAAAATAGGTGGTTTGAGCCGCTTCCAAATGAGGCTTTAAGTTTAAATAGTCATTCTGCATTGTATCCAACGTTTACATGATTGCCCTGCTCCGACTACAGATCTACACAGGCTTCTCTGGGGAAGCAGACTGCTATGTAATATTGACAAACAACATTCACATATAAGCAAATTAGCTGGTGACGTCACATGGCAACGTCTAGCGGTTTTTAGGACACCCAATGGGGACTGTCCTTGCTGAATTGTTTGTAGTACTGCTGCTGATATGAGGCAGACAGTGATCATATCTGGTCGAAGTTTAGACAAAGTGGCCCTTTTAGCTTGTTATCTGCACAGTTACAGCAAATATTCTTATTTTTAGCAGTTGTTTCAGTCATGAAAATGTGTTTACGTCTACGAGAGGTCTAAACTTTTTTTAGCCTCCCTAAAGAGGAGCCTAATTGCCAGAGGTGATGTGATGAGAGGATATCATGAAATGGGCAGCACTCACATGATACTCTAGGTGGCATCACAGTTAAGGCATCTTTCTGTCCTCCTTGCAAAAATAGCTCCAGAAAACAATTTGTATTTCATATCTAACTATTATAAGCTGTGGAGCTTGGCCTCTATACTGGCAGGTAGATGGAGGTATAAAGAAAGGAAAAAAACTTTTTCATCCAGAGCATGGTTTTCTTTGCATGGTATTGCATGGCTTAACAGAATCGGAAATCAATAGCACCCATGAATGAATGAAAAATTACCAGAATATAAGTGGTAGTGGACATGAGCAAAACCAAAGCTGGTTACAGGTGAACGGATGTTCATGAGTGGCAATAAAAAAATGTGAAAGACAGTGGCTGAATGTGATAGGACTAATTACATAGAAAAGAAAACAAGACCAGATCAAAAAAAAAGATCTGAAAACTAAATATGGACTAAAGTTATTTGAAATTGAATGAAAAGCACCTAAAAAAAACAACAACATAGAAATATGGAAAAATGGAGAAATGAACAAATACGGCAAGACTCAAATAGCTTTATCAACAGGAAATAGAAAGACCAAAGCACACAATTTAAGGATAAACTCATAAAAAATATCCATCACTCCATCAGAGATGCCACGAAAAATATCAAGGAAGATAAAGAACCAAAAATTAAAATATCAAAGATGCCTAATTAATACTCTGCAATATCAAAGGTTCTACTTCATCATTATGTATGCCTAGAGAGACCTAGGAAGGCTTAAAAAAGGACAATATTGGAGCTTTACAACTACCTTAAAAATTATCTTTATGAAATGATGAATGTTAAGAAAGAACTAATACATTTCTCCAGACTTCTCACTCAACTGTGTGTAAGTATGTACCGGTAAGTGTTTTATTTTTGTTTAGGACCAGTTCTTTGTGTGTTTGTGTGTTAATGCTATACATAGCTAGCAATAACCTGGGCGTTAACTGCTCAGCGGGTATGAAGCCTATGTTTTCCTTAGAGAACCTGCAAATTCTGTGGAGGGAACTAAAATCATTAAGACAACCAACTAACATTAACATTATGCAGCATTGTTTCTTCTTGATGCTTTTTCAACAAAGATATTGCAATCATGTAAGTCCATTGGGGTTAATTCTATAATTCCAAATGAAGGTTTGTGAAGATCAATGAATCTTCCTAGAAAACTTGGTCAGTTATTCACTTCAAAGGTGTCTATAAAAATACAAATTCAGTCCATACTGCACTCATCAATGAGTTGCAAGAGATGCTCCTCCTTGATGAGCTTATGGGAACAATGTTTGCTTGCTTTTTGTCATTGATCCTTCAGCAATTCCTCAGACGAGCATGCATGGAGCAAAAGTGGAGGAGAAAAACTCTCCCGCAGAACCAGGCTCAGTGTGAGTGGCCATCTGCTGAAGTAACACTTTAAGAGTACATTTGGTCCCACACTATGTCACAGTGGGACCAAACAAGTTTATCAACTTTATGAACAGATAAACAAAAAGAAGCAGATATACAAAAGGTAGCTGCCAACCAGCTCCAGAGGCGGCCCCGTCCAGGAAACACACAACCAGGCAGACAAGCTCCGAGCCAGCTCCCATGTCAGAGAATGAAGAGAGCACATCCAGCCCGTCACAGTCAGAGAAACAGGACTACACTGAAAAACAGGCCAAGTTTCAACATCTATAAACAGAAATGTTGATGGCAGCAGCACAGCTGATATTTCTCTCTGGGGTGGAGTCACAGTCAATCAGGATTAGACCAGATTAAGCTACTGTGATAAGAAAAAGCAGAGAGAATATAACGTTATGGGTGGAACTAAACAAATACTGCAGAATATGAAAATAGAGACGGAATGAAGCAAAATGAGGAAAAGTGGTCTCTATGTCCTCCACAGTCTAAACTTATAGCAGCATACAGTAAACATAAAAATAACCCAGGATAACTGACTACTTTTGATGAGGTGCGAGAAATATAGTGTCAGGTTTCTGTTATAGTATTCAGTCTTGCTTTACTCCTTGCTGTGTTCTTTGTTTTTTTCCAGTTACTGTCCTAGTCTGGGTTCTGTCATGTTTTCTTTTGAGTGTTTAGTTTTCTTTTCTCCATGTTTTATTGTCCTAGTAATTTAACATTGTGTTGTTATTTCCAGTCTTCCAGGTTTCTATTTGTTGCTCTCTGCTGCCCTCTTGTGTTTTCCTTCTTCCCTAGCTCTTTCCCTCTTGTTCTGTGCACACCTGCTCCCAGTTTCCTCATTAGCCCCCTCTTTGTCTCTGTATCCTTTAAAAGCCCTCTCTCTTCAGTTCCCCTTTGCTGGGTCCTCGTCAAACACCGTCTAACATGCTCCAACTCCTTCTCTCTGTGCCTTCCTCGTTATGTTTGTGATTCCCCTGATGTCCCCATGGTTTCTGGTATGTTAGACTTGTTTTAATGTTTTTGATTTTGGGATTTTTGGACTTCTGGTTTCATGTTTGTTTGGACTTTGTTTCCCTTTTGGATTTTTGGATAACCAGCCTCTGTTTTCTGTTAAGTCATTATTAAATCCACAACAGATTCCCCTCTGCCTCTCTGCCTCTGCTTTTGGGTCAACATTCAATAACCAAATCCTGACATATAGAGCCAAAAATCATTTATCATTAAAATCTAAAAGGGAGATATTGTCAGACTGTCAGGGCTGCTAAATTTTACTTTTTTTTATTTCTTTAAAACAGTCATCAAGCAAGGCTTAAAAAAACAACTATTTTTAATAACTGCTTTCTGTAGATTAACAGAGAAAATCAATAAATGATATTTGGAATCAGATTAAAAAATACTTTAATGATCCCAGGGCGAAATGATCTTTGTTGCACAACATAATTTTAAAACTACTATAATATAACACAGGCGTGTCAAATTGTATGATATATATTGTGATATTGAACTGCTGTTTTTAGTGTCAAGCACCAATGTTTACATTTTTTCTTCTAGGATAAAATTTTTGAACTTAGGTAAAGTGTATTAATATTTACAGTTTAATTGTCTCCAGCTTTAACCAGGTTAACTGCAGCAGTAAGGCTAGAGTTAAAATTGTAAACCCTTTAACATGACAGTGATGCTAGCAGTGAACGGTATCCTTTGGCTGTGGTGGTTTGGAAAAAGGTTTCAAAGCAATATTTTTAACGAATATTTTAGGTGTGCAGCTTTCGGTCTTATCACTGAGATTTTAATTTTTTCTTGTTTACAAAACCTAAGGAACAATGTTATCATAAAAGCAAAGTCGATTAAAGGAGTGCTGATCACATGCTTTAATTCTTAGTTAGTTATTATCATGTTTTGTCTCCACACGTTTACGGATCCTCTTTTTAATTTGGAATTAGCCTTTACAGACAAATACACCTGGGATTGCTTGTGAGGTTTGCTATACGGATGTGATGAACTGTTTTAAAATGTTCAAAATAGCCTATTTCCCTTTCGAATTTACCCTCAAAGGTTCCTTTAAATAGCTTTACACTGACACCATTTTTGGATGCATCACTGGTTTTCCATTTCTAAGGCTGCAGCATCACATTAGGGCTGCAAATTCAATGTGATTTGTAACTAATTTTCCACACGTTTTCCCAGAGTCGTTTGAGCCCCTGAGATTACATTGAAAATCACAGTTTTTCAGGGTCTGAACATTGCTTTGGTGCACAACCAGCATCTGTAATGAATGACCAAAGGGGCTGTGGGGCTCAAAATGATAACAGTGCATGAATAGATTTCTCTCCTCTCTTTGATAACATTGGTTGAGCTACATCTGTTGGCTTCGGTGTATCTAAGCTAAAGGTTGACATTTCTTCAAATACCGACTGCGAGCATATGAGACATTCGTCACATTTCTGCTAGAGGTCAGAATACATTTTGAAAATGCAATAACTGAAAACAGATTGAAAATAATACAATTCAAGGAACGCCTGCTCATCTTTGCATGTAAAATAATGCATAATGTGCATTTAACACAGGAACTTGCTGCTTTCTGTTATATCCAGCATATCCAACAGGATTGCATGCTGTCATGTAAACAGCTGCAGATATCAACTGTTTCTATAGATGCAAACATAAACCTACTTCAAATTTTAGACTTTCTTTGAGTAGTATGTGAGGATTATCCACTCATTATCTAAATGTAATCTCATTTTAGGGGTACATAGCCTGTTGGAGACCTTTACAAAGTTAAATGTACGCTCGCCCAGGCCCAGTCCTTACAATGAGCACATTAAAGCTGAGCTTTAAATGAGGAGTGGGGACATTACAGAAGCATGCCTCAATCCTCTCTGCTGATTCACCATCTTTCCCTCCTTCTTGCCGACATCTGTCACATCTTCCAGCTATCCTCCTCGCCTGAATAACTGATGACGGAGTGAGTTTGCACAAGCCTCACAAAGCTGTGTTGGACTGTGTCCCTGCAAAGAAGAGATAGGCTTGCAATAAATCAGAAAAAAAGAAATATAGGCGGTTGCACTGTCCAGGTATCTCCAAACACAAACTCAGCTGTCACACCCAGGAAATAACAACGATAATCTCGTTACGATGGATGTTCCTCTGGTAAACGGAAAGGAAAACACTCCGATGTGTTTCTGACTGCAACAGTTTAGCCCAAAAATGTTCATACTTTGAGCAGATTTTGGTTTACGATTGTTTATTTTTGTTGTTTCATTTTTTCATACAGTTTTATTTGACTGGAAGTAATATTAATAATTTGTAGTTACAATATTAATATTTTAAGTACTCTAAAGCCACAGAGAGCAGAGTCTGATCCCCAAATCCTCGTGTTACATTCTGCAACTTTTAAATATATCCCTTGTCCTACACTCGCACGACTTAAAGGAAGCTAAAGATTAGGGAGATGGCAAAGAGGCTTTCCAATTTCAAAAAGCTGGAGCTTATTATATAATGTTATCCCTTCTGCAAGCTGAAATCTGACAATGTGTTTACTAAAGCAAAAAAATGTATCTTTTCCACTGTGGCTTCAACTGTTAGTGACTGACCCAAAATGGGTCGGCAAATCATGTTTCAGTGTAGCGAAGCCCACAACTAACATAAACATGGCAGTGCAGCAGGACGTAGGTGTAGCTGCTGCTATCACATCTGTTTTTAAACAATCCACCATTTTAAATTTGAAAGGGGAACAGAAAGAGAGTGAAAGTGAAAGTCGTTCCTCATTGAGTCTGCTGCTATTTTATTTGTTGTTGATCGACTGCAACGCACTGTGTTTTGTCCAATCAGCTTGAAAGGTTCTGCTAGATGCAGTGCAAAAAATGTAAATATAGGTAAGTGAATTTGCCATGGAATAGGTCTATTTTTGTTGATTTGAGCAGGTAAGTAGGAAAATTCAACAACAAAATAAGACTATCTATGTCTAAAGAATAAAATAAATGAATCAAAAATGTTGTTTTAATTGTATATCTGATAATTTCATTTTTAGAGCAATAAAAACTTATTAACTTACTTAAACAAATAGAATTATCTAAATTTTAGTTCGTATCAGATAAGATTTTTGCAGTGTTTCCCTGCTTCGCCAAATGCACTCAACTGGAGGAACATTGATAATTGTCTAACCAAACCTGAGTATTAGGCATTATCAATCTGGTTTACCAGGTTAGTAAAATATAAAACAACAAAAATATAAGGAGGAGACAAACAAAAACATCAACATTTTGGAGATTTGATCGATTTAATATTAACTAAATACTGCATAACATTAGCCAAAGTGTTAGTTTATTCCTAGATATCATATGATACTTTAAGTCGATATATATCACCTGGATGGTATCGATGCTTCCTGCAAGCTGCCCTTACACTGAAAAAAATCGAAAGTCATTAAAAAAAGATCTACTTGTTCTTGAGTTGAGGAGGTAAGTGAGACAATTTAAATTTAATATAAGAAAAAAAGCATTGCATTATCTTATTTCAATTGCATATTATCTAATTATCTTATTTTAAGAGTAAAAATACTAATTCCATTGGCTGATCATAAAACTAAGGGTAAATAGACTTAGTCTAAGAAATGTTAACTTATTTCTAGATTGTTTTTGCAGTGTATAAATGTCATCTACACTAGAAAATTGATCTAGAAATAAGTAAAAAAATTCTTAAATTAAGTGTATCTACCCTTAATTTGAGCAGGTAAATGAGGTGATTTGCCAATGGAATGAGTATTTTTACTCTTAAAATAAGACATTTAGATAACATGCAGTTGAAATAAGACGATGCAATGGAGTTTTCTTATTTTACATATAAATTACCTTGTACCATTGGCAAAATGTCCCTTTTACCTCCGCAGTCCAAGAACAAATGCACTTATTTTAAGAAAAAGGACTTGTCTTGATTTCGATTTTTTCCAGTGTATTGAGACGGTCAATCGGTTGCTGAATTGGTCACGTGACCCAGAGCCCTGCTTTACCGCAGTCTGAACTCAGAGATAAACGCAGAGATACCTAAGATAAAAGTTATGACAAAAGAAAAAATAATACTTGTAAAATTAACATTTGGTTCTATAATGTTGGATTCAAATTAAAGGGGGGATTTTAAACTTTGATTTTAAGTAACTTGAGTAACTTTAGTAATTGATCTAATAAGAAGGGGAAAAAATCCCTTTGGGTGCTGATATTCAGCAGTTAATGGGTGAACATGAGCAACCTGGAAACTATTTTTTATATGTATTTATGTTGACATTTAAGATGAAATATGTTGATATGAAAAAATAATAAAACAAGTTCCCAGTATATCTGCACAATACAAAGAAGAGACATTGTAAAAAATCCCACCAAGCATGGATCTTTCTGCTGTTTTTCACTTTAGCGATTGAAGACAACTCATTCAGCTCACAGAGTAGGTGGTGTAGTCGGTTTGTCTGAAAGCGCTGGTATTGATTGGTCCCAGAAGGTTTTCAACCTGCCTCCTGCCCACACAAACTTCTTGCCTTCGGTTCTTATCGCACATCAATCTGTGACTGTAGCTCCAGATGGTTTCTGTAAAGATAGACATCGATGAGAGCCACTGATATATGTTTTCTTAAATTTAGATGTATACTACAATTTAGAAATAACGAGTTGCTGGGAAAACAAAGACCTTTTGAATCATCTTGAGCTGCTTCATGTAAAAAAGAACAGCTTTCCTGTGGAAAGTATTGGGTATTATGCTTTCAAGTATGTTAAACACGTCTTTACTCTATCTAACTTTTTAATAATTTGACTATGAAGTCAAGATTTGTCAACAGCAGAAACTTGCTCTTCATTGTCTGTGAATGTTTTGCTTTTAATCCCGTATTTTCTCACCGATCTCACTTTGGTCTTTTTTCTTTTTTGGCCTAGTGGTGTGCTTACTTCTCTTTCTTGTTCTTTGCCCCCTTGTGAACTTGAACAATCAGTCAAGTTTCTCACAAACATGATCACACATAAAGGGGTCTGACCCCGAAACCTACAACCTCCCCCCAGACGATAACAGAACAGCACCAAGCTGTGGTTAATTTACACTTGGAGGAAAACACAGGATTTCCTCCAGGTCCCTTGTGATCACAAGTCAAAGTTTAAGTTGGGGGAGATCGCAGGTTTTCTTACAAGACCTCAGAATATTTGACACAAAGAAACTGATCTCACCCTGTTTGGAACTCACTTTTAATCCGAACCAGGTTGACATTTATATCCATGTAAACTCAACTGACCTGCTTAGAAATATGCTACTAATCACACAAGCTGCTAATGTTTTGGGGTTAAAAAAACAATTCCTTTCTAAATTGCTTTGAACATTTATATTTAGTTCATCTAGGTTATTTTAACAAAGGTTTGTACTTTTATCTAAACCATTTCACAGTAATTTTGACAGTAATGTTTGTGTTCATCAGAATCAGATTTACTGCCACATAGGTTTGGCTTACTTAAAGGAATTTGACCTGGTGTCGATGGTGCACACAAATAAGATATATACAGAATATAGAACTATAGTTCATTGCTTACTCTTAAATGTGATACCCCCCCACCCCATTCATATTAATGAAATAAATAATTTCATTAATTTCTTTTCTTTTTTTTATTTTACTGATGTTTGCTACAATTAGAGATAGTTTACCAATAAAAAATATCTATAAAGTTATACAAATACTATTTTTTGACATACATTTATCATTAAAATCTCAAACTACATGGCTTAGAACCTCATCTTTCTCCTGTAATGGGTGGAACCAAAAGCATTTGCACATCTTTACATTTTTGCAGCAATCTTTGTAGATCCCCAGCAAGCACACTTTTTGCATGTCTTAGCAAAAAATTGCAAACGCAATTAAGGTCCCTGTATAATGAACCTTTGAAGATCCGGCTCATAGAATCAATGAAGAAGTCACATAATGCACAGACATAAATGAAAAACACACTTAATAAGAAATTAAAGCAACCTTTAAAGAACAAAAAAATTGGGAAACACTTGTTGATATAAAAACCCCTTAGAAGAAAAATATGTACATGGAACTGTTATACTACAGGATTAAAAATTTTTGTGATGTAACAAAAATACAATTTTATTAAGAAATTGTTTGTATTCGAGACTTCCGGTGGTGACGCGCCCAAGCTGCTTAGGAGAAGCGGTCGAGCCGACTTAGCTCTTTTCCCAATTGATTCATAAATATGATTTGCAACCATATGTATACTGGTGCCGAAATAACAACCCTAGAGTAACATGTCCGTAGAAAGCCAATTATTTTACCCGCAACCGTCTCAAAATCAACGTAATAAAAACACAGAGGAAACAGCGGACCCAACAAGGATGGCGGACTCATCCCCACAAGATGCCGAAAATGTGGTGACTGAACTGCAGGGTATCAAGAATATCCTCGAGACCCTAGCTCGCGAAGTCTAATGAGTTAAAAGAGGAGTGGAGACGGTGAACGAAACAGTGAAAAGCCTGGGCATCAGAATTACAGAGGCGGAGTCCAGGATATCAAAGTTGGAGAGGCAAAAAGGGCCCCGGTCATGCACGACCTAGAGAGACAGAATAACATACTAAGCGAAAAGATAACAGTGCTGGAAGGTTTCTCCCGGTGGCAAAACATACGTATTGCAGGGGTGAAAGAAGGGATGGAGGGCTGCGACTGGGATGGCTTTATGAAAACGCTAGGCATTGAAAGTGGACGACTGGTATGAAGTTGATAGGATTCACCGGGTCAGCCCCCGACTAGGATACAGCACCAGGCCAAGACACATCATTGTCCAGTTCCTACGGGACAAGGCCAAGGCCACTTTGTTAATGGCGAGAAAGAAGAAACAAGTCACCTGGAACAGTACAAGAAATTATACATGTAAAAAAAAAAATATTAATTAAGAAGTCAGTTCAATTACAGTATGCCTACTGTAAATAAGTGAACTGACTGCTGTTTCTTAATGAGTGTCTGACAAAAAGGATGAGATTGCGCTCACTGCTCTGTGAAAACTGTTTTTAAGTTTGTTTGTTCAGGATATAATGCTGCTAAACCATTTTTTTGATAAAAGTGGGAGAAAAAGTGCATTACTCCCTCAGTCTATTAGCATTTCAACTTTACTTTCTAAAAGCATTATATTGACACCATTTTTACTCTTTTAATGTCTATGTTATGTCTTTTAAAATCGCTGATTTCCTTACTTGTAAACAATAGTGACAAAACAAAAGTGGCTCGACTGGACATGGACGGAGTGCTCTATGCTGAAAAACATGGCGGACGTGCGACAGCCCCTATTGGGGAGAGTTTGCAAATATAAACACTCAGCAACATTTTATTTAGCCCATAAATATCACTACAATCAACAGATTGTAAAAAATACCAAGAAATAAATTACTGTCACTCTTGGATGATGTAAAGGGAATGAGAAAATAGAAAGCATCTGTTTTTTCTAATTTCTTATGTGTCTTATTTTCGTGTGGAACAAATGTGGGTCACACATAATTCAGCCTTAAGGGTTCCCAACATTTACAACGCTTTCATCTCCACTAGTGTCCAATTTACACTTTGCCACCAGAGGGACGTCTTAGTCCAAACAGGCCATAAAATCCAGTGTTAAATGCAGAAGTTGGACCAGAACCATTGAAATTCTGGCATAAAACAGTCAGAACTGCTTTAGAGATTGTTTTTCTTTTGCTTTCAGATTTTGTCATCAGTTTTGTTCTGGATCCAAAGAGTAGACGTAAAACAGAAAAAATATATACCTTGTTTTTGCTCACCCATCGTTGTTTTTGGAATGGGGTTTTCCAATAACTTCCGTGGCCTCGGCTGCATAAAATCAAGCACTGGGCACGGAAATTGTTTTTACAAACATTTGAGAAACAATGGATCGCTCTCAGGAGCTCAGTGAATTCCAGAGGGAAACTGTGAGAGGATCCCACCAGCGCAACAAAGCAAGTCATGAAATTTCCTAACTATTCCACTGTTAACCATGTCATAAGGAAAATGGAAATGTTTAGGATCGACAGCAACTCAGCCACAGAGCTGTAGGCCTTGTAAGCTGATAGAGTGGGGTCAGTGGATGCTGAAAGCTTCTGCAGAATCAGTCCCTACAGACCTCCAAACTTCATGTGGCCTTCAGATTGGCTCTAGAGCAGAAAGCTTCATGGAAAGGGTTCCCATTATGGAGGACCTGCACGCAAGCTAAAAGTCACCAAGTGGTATAAAGCATACTGCCACAGGACTCCAAGACAGTGAAGACTCATTCTCTGGAGTGATAAATCCCGCTTCTCCATGTGGAAAACTGATAGACTAGTCTGGGTTTGATGGTTGCCAGCAGAATGGTACTTGTCTGAATGCTTTGTACCAAGTGTAAAGTTTGGTGGAGGGGGGGTTATGATGTGGGGTTCCTTAGTTCCAGTGAAAGGAACTCTGAATGCTTCAGCACACCAAGATACTTTGGACAATCCATGCTCCCAGCTCTTTGGGAACAGTTTTGACGTGGCTCCTCTCTCTTTCAACATGACTGTGCAGCTGAACACAAATCAAGATTCTGATGTGGATGAACTGGACTAGCCTGTCTTAAACCCGATAGAAAATCTTTGTGATGAATTGGTGCAGAGACTGAGAGTCAGGTCTTCTCATCCAACATCAACCTGTGAGCTCTCTACTGCTCTTCTGGAACAATGGTCAATAATCTCCATAAACAAGCTCCTAAACCTTGAAGACAGGATTCCCAGAAGAGTTGGAGCTGTTCCTGCTAAAAGGGTGGCTTATTTTGGTGCATTTATTGGGCATATGTGTTGTTTAAAATTGGCTACTGTCTACAGCAAAACAGACAGAATTCATTTGACAGCTTTGTTTATAATTTATATTTACTGGAGCAAAATAGTAAGCAATGTAAATTCAGGTTGACCTTCAGTATTGTTTCTCTCATTACTGCTATCTGATTTGTAGCTGTAACATTTAAAAAACATATTTTGTTTTCCGTAATTGAACCATGTAATGAAATTCCTCCCCTAAAACAATTTATTTTGCTCGTGATTATAGCATGTCAAAATATGACAAAAGGGGCTATTAAATGTATCAATTTACACTTAAAGTACAATTGCCTTAAGAAAATCGTACTTTATTGTTTCAAATTAGAAAAGTTTCAGGTGAAATGAAGAAGAAGAAACAATAAACAAAAAGGCATCTTTTAGCATTTATTGTTTCTACACTTACAAAAAAATGGCAGGTAATACAAAGTAGCCGATATACACCATAGAAATAATATAGAAAACATTGTGTTACCCATCAAAAAAAGAAAGTATGACTTTTTTTTTTAAGAATAAAGGCACATGTTCCTCCCTTTCAAACCTCTATTTTATTTACACAAAAACGTCTTTGTTGCTTTTTTTTTTATTTTGTTGACACTCTTTTTTTTTATGTACATGGATACAATCCAAGCACTAAAATAGGGAGACCAAAACTAATAATCGGGTATCCACCCATTCATCCCGTCATGCGTCAAAAGATGGTTAAAGAAACATATTTTTTTATTTTTTGCTTTTTTTTCCATAAAAAAATTTAAAAAAACAAACAAAAAAAGAACGGTGAGGCACCTTTTTACATAGATTTTGTTAAAGTATAACCCCTTGAACAACACACAATGATAAAAAATAAAAAAAATACTTAAAGTTTAGACCAGTGTAATAAATTCAAGAGTCTTTTTTAAATCATTTTCCGTCATGGATGTAAAAAAAAATTGTTTGTCCCGATCCCACCCTGAGACATTTGTTTTAACTGTTAGACCAAGAAATGCTGCTACAGAAAGAGAAATATTCCAAACATATTGTAATTTTAGTTGTTTCCAATGCTAGATCCAGATTTTTTAAGGAGATGTTCTATTAAATGGTCGTAATGCATAACTCTTAACTTCATTTAATATAAAACCAGAGTAAAACAGAAACTTAAACAGAAGACAGAAGTGACGGATGTAAAGGTAAAGTGATGTACAGAACAGAAACTGTTATAGCAGTTCAAGTAAACTACTGATAATAGATTTCTTTCATAATATCATTGATTGCTTGATTCCTCCTCCTGCCACTTGCTGTTTCAATCATTGCTTATTCAGCCTTTTTAAAGTTCCATAAATGCTTCCCCATAAACTCTTATAGCATTTTCAAATCTTTAGTTGTTTCAGGACCTTAGAAGCCAGAATGATTGGCTGTTTGTTCATCCTTTTAAACAGCCTAATTTAGATTTATACTAATAGCTATGTTAGTAGGATATTATTTGCTTTTTAAATTTGCAATGCCACAACCTTTTAAAAGTCCTGAAATTTCCCACATAAAAATAAGAATATTTATCATTTATTACAACTTCTTTACAAATCTTTGTTTAAAAACGAGGTTTTTAAACAGCAACACTGCTTGAACCGACCACATGTAGATGAAACCAAAACAAAAAATCCCACTTTTTAAAAACAACAGACAAGAACAGGCAGAAACGGCTCATAAATTATCCATCTTTACATTTTCTGCTTTAAAGCTGTGCAGTAATTATTTCATGATTGAATAAAATATAATAGGAAACCTGTCAGATGACTGGTGGGTTGCTATTTTTCAGACATACATACATAGTTTCAAAACAAGTGAAGTTACACTATGACGACACAGATTGTTTTTTTCATATTATAAGACTTAAATACTAAAATATTTCAGATTAACATGGGGGGAAATAGTTCGATCCTCTGCATCAATGAGGAATTTTAAAGCTTCGGTTCAGTAATTTTTTAGCATCGTATCTTTGCTCCTCAGATTACTTTTAGGGTTTTTCTAAAAAGAAATACATGCAACATTATAATATGAACTGGTCTAAAATTTTCATCTTTCGTCTTGGATACTTTGTCTCATGTAATAAAAAAAAGTTCTTACACTGTAAGATTCATTTTGGGGCATTTTATATTTCTGAGAAGAAATGTAGAGCTTCGCAAAGAAGAAGTCGTAGATTTTCCTCACATCTTTGAGCATTTTGTCTCAATATTACACATATTCCTTTATATTGAAGTGTGTCTGCACAGCAGGGGAAATCCTTTCAGGTCTATGTTGTTCCTTTCCTCCTTATCCTGTGTTAACCCCCCCTACCCATCAGCCTTCATTCCGTGTTTCTCCTCGCATCGCTCCCTTTTCCCCTCCAAGACCCCTTCCCAGGCTCCTCTGACGGGAAGCGAAGACAATGTGTTGGCTCATGAGAGAGATAACACAGACAGGAAGGGGCGGGGCAAACCCCCAGATGGACAGGAAGTTAGTTCCACTGTTTAGCTGATTAAAGGACAAAGAGAGAGAGGCAGCGGGCAGGAGATACGGCGGGGCAGACGAGGAAAGACGGACACCGAGTGAGGAGGAGGAACCGGCTGCTCTGATTGTGTGTAAATATAAGTGGTGTAAGCACCGAAAGTCCTTCCAGCAATTGTTTCCACCATTTATCCTGCGACATTCCAAGCAGACGAGGCTTTTAAGGAAACACACTTAAAGTCAAAGCAAAACAGAATAAACAGCAGAGCAAATAAACTATAATACATAAAAATAATACTGAAATGAAAACACACTTAAAAGCAAAGAAACTGCCTCTGTGACTCACAAAGCGGGTTTTCAGTCCAACAACTCGAAATGATGGCGTCATTACACACAATTAGTGACCTTTTCCCTTTATGGCTGGTTATGAATGAGTTTTTAACTACACAGACCATTATTTATGAGCATGCCATTACCCAGCCAGTCAAAAGGTCTGCAGTTATCGTTTCAATCGTAATTAGTAAAAGATTGCTCTGAGCCAGGTGCTCCACAGGCAGAGGTCAAGGGTCAGGAGGTCCAAGGGCAGCAGTTACTCCTGATTACTTAAAAAGTTGCCCATGAGCCCATATATCTGCAGAGGAATATTCCCCCAACAAGAGACATTGTAGAGGAATGTTGTTTTTTCTGCCACCAATCTTTCACCTTTAAACATATAAACATAATCTATGAAGTTTGATGTGCAAACAGTTTTTTTGTCTATATAAATTATAACTGGTAGGTTAAGCTTCTTCTTAAGTGAGGATTTTACTATTTCACAGCTCAGAGTTTGAATGTTTTCGAACAGAACGTTTCCTGATTCAGAAAGTGCAAAGATCCAGCTGCTTTGGTCCTATTTTCCACCAATTACGTGTCAGATGGTACGTGTGTGGACATTATGGAGGCATGTTGATTTATTCAGTGAAACAACGGACGTTTGAAACATATTTCTATTCAAATGCATATCTGCCATTTTTGAAAAACAAGAAGCAATGACTACAGATCAAAAGGAATTTAGAGGAAGTGTGTTGATGGCTTCCAATCTTCCAAGATTGTTGCTTTTTAAAATGAAACAAGGAATAAAAATGCCCTAACATGTTTAAATGTGGAGAAAGAACAAAAAAAGAGAGGAACCATTCAGGATTTCTAAAACTGCACTTTCTATCCTTTGTACAAGAAAACCCCCAAAACAAAACATTTATTTGACCAGCCTGTGTGCAAATAACCTGATGTTTTATGTTTTTTTATGAAGACGTATACATGAGAGCTACCAGGTTACACTGAAACCTTCCTTCTTCTATATGAATGTCCTTAATAATCTAACCTTTCAGTTCCTGCATTTGTGGTTCAATGGTTTTTGATGGGGCAGGAGAGAGCCTTTCAGCGGATAACAGGAAGGCTAAACAGAGTGCAGCGAAAAATATTTAGGCCCTCTTTCATGAAACATGCTACATTTATTCTGTTTTTGTGAAGGCAGACTAATCTAAAACCTTACTAACGGGACATCATTTTGTTTTAAAAAATCCAAACCCTGTTTTACGGTGGCTACTCTTTAATACAGTTGTCATAATATAAATGATCAAAAACGTTTGAATGCTGTTCCTGCAGAGGAACCTACAGGAACAGTTAGATTAGAAATCAGTCCAAAAAAAAAAGGTTTGATCTTGGGCAGTGGTTGTAATACCAGACAGAAGCCAAAACAGGACAAGAGGTTAAAGTTATTGAAGCCACATCAGACACATCACAGCAGCCCAACAAGCTGCCTCTGCAGCTCTGTGCTTCCTGATCTGAGTGAATTACTTCTGTCTGACTCTGCCTCTAAGGATTCAGCTTTCATCACAACAATAACTGTGGTGATGAGTTCTGTCAAATAAAAGCTGGGAACAAGCTGTAATTCTGTCAGAGCAGCGGTAAAGCCGTTTCCTCTCTTTCTCTCTATTATCTGTTTTTTGTCCTCTCTCAGAGCAGAGGAAATCTAGGCGTATGAACATAATGATTCGCGAAATGTATGGCACCTTGGTCACAACCGTTTATGGCTGCTGAGGGACAGAAAAGGGGTTCTTTTCAAGTTTTAACCAAAAATCAGTGCTGAATATTTGGAAATTTTAAACACTATCTGAACAATTAACAGCAATTTGTCAGATTGCTGATAATGTTAAAGAAAGAAGGATAAAAAGAATATTTGCTACATAAAAATATCACATATCACAGTAAAACCCAGTGAACATAACGGTGGAAGCTCAGAGCTGAACTTTCCCCAAAGACGGTTGTTAATAATGTTTCAGATAAAGAAAACCAAGCCGGCATCTTGCTGTGATCAAACACCTCCAAATCCTCAGAGATCCAACTCATGTGAAGTTTTTTAGTACATTAAAATCTTTGAGCAATCTTACTTGGAAATAACAAACTTCAGAAAGGAGCTGCTCTCACATGGAGTGTTTTGCATCCCAATTAGGAATGAAACCAATATTAGAAATCCTCTATTAGATCAACTGGACATGTAGGAAAACTTAAATTGCTGTGACATCGATATAAAAAGATGGAAATTCCATGAGTTAAATAGTATGTGATCATACTGGAGAGACACATAAATAAACCCAAAAGAATATGACTAACTGAGAAATGGCTCCGACCGTCATTGACTGCATTTATGAATAAGCTATTCAGGATCAATTCTGATTTGTCCGTTTTGTTCTGCTCTCTCTGCTTTTTCTCATAGTAGCTTCACCTCGTCTGTTCCTGTTTGGCTGTGACTCCATCCTGGAGAGAAATATCAGCTCTGCTACTGCCATCAACACCTCTGTTTAGAGATGTTGGAGATTGGCTTGTTTTTCAGTGTAGTCCTGTTTCTCTGACTGTGACTGGCTGGATGTGCTCTCTTCATCCTCTGATATGGGAGCTGGCTCGGAGCTCGTCTGCCTGGCTGTTAGTTTCCTGGACGGGGCCACCTTTTACAGTTGCTTTGAGTATGTCTGTCTCCTTGAACCCCAGTTGGCCTCAGCAGATGGCCGCTCAAACTGAGCCTGGTTCTGCTGGAGGTTTTTCCTCTCCCCTGTCGCTACAAGCATGCTTAGTGTGAGTGACTGCCTTGGAGTCAATGCAATCAGCTGGTTTTCCTTAGATAGAAAACTTTGAATCAATTTGACTGGCTGATCTGGTGAACTATAAAGTGCCATGAGGTGACATGTGTTGTGGATTGGCGCTGCATAAATAAATTGAATTGAATTTGGCATGGACTGGTTTCTGGTTTTAAGGTAAATCAAGCAAAATTAAAGATTTTTAAACCCCTAAACATTTCTATAACCTTCATGCTGCCCAAAATCTGATAATTAAATGAAAAGTTGCATTTTGACCAGAGCTTTCTTTTACTCTTTGGGGAATAAAGTACGTTAGCCACAAACCCCACCTGACAAAGTTATGGTGTTTTACAAATCATGATTGTCAAGCTAAAAGCTGCAAGCAGCAGACTGCAGGCTAGGTAGTAAAGCAGTGCACAAAACCCCCCAAAACACTGACCATATCCATTACTGCAGTCATTTTGCTATACTCTGTACAGTAAAAGTTTACATGTACCCTTTTTTAAAGTAAATTTCTTGTACGAAGTCTATTTCTACTGTAGCACACATTTTCATGTTGGCTTTAGTCCAAATGATTAAAAGTTTTAAAGGTTCATTTCATCATGCACATGTCTTTGTTTTATATTTGAGTTTCTTTAGAAGGGTACGTAGCTTTCTTTGGTTCTGCACCCCTCTTGGAATAGCCGTTAGCTTTCACCTTCAACTCCATAAAATTAATTTATACTTATTGAAGATTACAAGACAGTTTCCTGATGGAGGTTAAATTTACTGTATTTAACCTTTTACCAGACGTCATGTCAGTAAATTCATCCTTAAAGGGATCTAACCACAGCCTTGCTAACTGAGCAAGATCTACTATCTAATATCAGAGGAGCAAACCAGGAACGTTTCAATAAAAAAGTTTGACGTTTTATTTGTTTTCTATGCTCAAGTGTTATATATATATAAAAAAAGAATTAGTTAAACATATCGGTAAAATTATTTTTCTCCTAACATGCTACCTTCTGGTTGGCTACATTCATCTGCTTTTTATCTGTTAGCTATTTGCAGGTGAAGTAGAAGGGTTAACTTTGCAGCTTTTAACCAGTCTGTGCTGTACTTTTAATATTATGTCTGTGAGTTGTTCCAATGTTGGATTACGAAGAACCAAAATCTGAAAAACATCTATATATGCTGATGACAACTTCATTCAGCTCACAGGAGGCTCCTGGACATTGATGACTTGTTTAGTGATTAGAGTGAATAGATAAGAGACACAAAACACAAATGCATCCACTGATATACACATGATAACTAAAGGTAACCTTTCTCGAAAAGGATCCCCAGCTGTGTTTTGAAGAGTCTCTTGTGGACAGTTGGGCTATCTGTGTACTGTAGGTTAAATGTGCATGTTTCCTGCATGTTTGTTGTTTCTTTTTTTATGGCTCTTTTTGATTACCAATGTACAAGATGTACACTTTTCAGATGCACATCAGGGAACTCTGCATTTATTCTCAGTATTGATGGTAGTAGTCAGCACCATCCACGCCATACAGCTCGGCCAGGGCCTTGAACCTCGGCCCCCAATCATTGAGAAAGTCGTAATCCAAGTTTGAACCAGAAGAGGAGCTTTCCAGAGAACTAAGGCTTCCCGCTAAAGATTCAGGTCCCTCGTAGCCATAGATGTGGAGAGTGTCGTATGGGAATCCGTCTCTGTCGTGGTCAGCTTCGTCTTTTTTCATCTCAATCATTGCCGCCATGTCGCCTTTGCATGCGGTGGGCTGAGAGTGGTGAGGCGGTTTCTGGACCATGGCATACATGGAAGGGTGTGAGAAGCGGTCAGGATGGCGGAGAAGGGATCCATCGTTACACGCCGAAGTGAGAATTGAGACATCGTAGCTGAAAACACAAACAAAAGAAAACATTAAATGAGCTTAAAGAGTAGCTGAACCCTAAATCAAAGGTTCTTTGGGGGGATTTCTGCAGATAAACTGTATAAATTATGCCAGTAGGATTGTTATGTTTATATTATTGTGGAGATATCTGTATTTTCACATTAATTTGTCTAATTCTGTCATATTTGGCCTATGACTATCTTAGTGCTTCTATCTTTGGGTTGAAGGCTTGCTGCTGGTAGACTTGTAAGCCAGACTGACTAAAGCCTGGTTTAATTCTTGACGCTTCTTTAGGTCCACCCAGCCAGTTTTTCTACATTACAGCAAGGAATATTTGTAAATATGCAGACAACTCCGAGCATAAAAAACATGCTGGACCAGAAACAGCTCCTTCTTGCAAATTTTCCCAATCATAAACATAAAAATAGACATCTTATGATGAATAGCACCACGTTTAACAGATGGTTAAAAAAAAAAAAACTCTTGAAAAGAAATGAGTGCCTCCTGAATGACAAGATGAGGATTTAAACCTGTTTGAAATAGCTGCATTTCCTCACCTTAATTTTTTAGACCACTCACAGTTTACAACACTTCACTTTTGGGCCGCAATTAACAATAATAATATTTTTAACCATAACAATCCAGATGGCATCCCAAAAGGAGCGATATTTCAATGGTGCCTGTAATCATGTCTTACATGAGATTTGCATGAGGCCACTCTAACTGTTTCTCTTTTTAGAAAAACACTTTTTTGCATCACATCCATGTTTAACTGATTGGTTGTGCGGACCCTGTTGCTCTGGTCTTTGATAACCTGCTGCTTTCCTGATTGATGCCATCTTAACAAGTCTTGCATGCTAGGCTCGGATATTGCAATAAATATCTTACTGGAGTCAATATAAATCAAACCTAGATTTTTTTTTTTTTTATTTAGATCAATTTTCATAGCCACTTTTGCTGTTCTGATACCACCACTTAAATCATATTTTAACTCACTGAAAATAATAATTGTGATGAAGCTTATTTCTTTGTTGTGCTGATTAATTTTTTCCCCCCAATTTTTTAAAGGAATCACATAGAAAGAAAATAAAGATAGGAGAATGTAGATTTTTCATTTACCAGACTAAAAAAAATTATATTTTGTCCTCTCATAAATCAATTTAGATCAAATGTGTTTTTTTTTTTTGTACATACCCATTGGTGTCCATCTCTCCCCCTCCTTCCTCATCATATGTGACCAGCTGCTCATGGATTTCACCGATGTTCTTCAAACTGGCGAGAGAATCCTTCTGATAGTGTTTCCTCATCACAAACAGGATCACTATTACTATACAGAGCGAAAAGGAAATAAAGAAAACAATGTTAATGGATTTATTTTCTAGAGGGCTTTTAAGGTCATAACAAGAATGTCCTATATAATTTATAGAATATAGATTAGGAATATGTTCAAGTAACTAAAGTTAACATCTAAAACAGGAAATAAATGTTAATAATGTATTTGGGGCATCTGAGGAAGTTCAACTGATTGAAAACGTATGTAAGGACTCGTGGTATTTGAAGATATACAGAGTACAGAGCACCAAAAAACACACGAAGACTGCAATTATGTTGACGATTTTAGCACCACAGAGAATTAAAAATGAGATCATTAGAAAACCAAAACTAAGAACTAGGCCTTGAAACAAGTGGAGCAACAGCAAGAGGAAAACATTAGAAAACAAGCAGAGGGAAAGATTCAGCTCAGTCAAGGAAACTTGAAAGGAACAAACTCAGCCAGACTCCAGTAGAAACGATCTCGTCACAAAGCGCGAGAAGAGATGGGAGTACAAGAAACAGGAAAACGTGCTCGGTAAACACAAGAAAGGAAGTGGAAATGAGTAAGAGAAAAGAAGGTGGAAGAGGATGAGTCAGACCAAGCAAAGAAAAAAGATTTAAAAAAAACAAATGAAGGAATAAACAGATAAAATGAGAAAAAAGGGGTCACAAAGGGTAAGGCTCAGAAAAGGAAGCAAGACTATAAAGATAAGTAGCACATAGTTTACGTTAAAAAGCAAGAAAAAAAGCAAATAAACAAAGAAAAGTTATTAAAGAAAACACACAAAAAAGAACTTTGCATTTGAAATCAGGTCATAAACTGTTTCCTGCACTACTTTATGCGATCATACATGAGCCAGCATCCCGTGTAACCATGCAGTCATTCCTTTTTTTAGTTGGGTTCCTTTTGCAAAAATCCAAACAATTAATTGATTGGTCATACATGTGCCAATGCTGCATATTTTTGTAGCACAGCAGCCACTTCTGCCGCTTTAATGCGCTTTTTTGGGAACAACAGAAGAATTGCTCAGAGGCTGTTGGATGCCTTTAAGGCACATGGTAGCTTAAGGTGGATTGAGGGGTTTTAATATGAGGGAAAAAACAAAACAAAAAAATATATATTATTCAGAGTGAAATACTATTATTAGCTGATTAAAATAAATTCTGAAAATCTAAAACATTGCTGGATCTGACCTGTTTAATGTTTCAAAATCTATCAAAGCATACAACATCTTACAAAGATGGCAATGTGGACTACTGCAATTAAACAAGTATAAGATTTAAGCAAAGATTTAAGTTTAAACACAAGAATGTGTTTAAGCTTTTATACTAGAGGAGATTTTTTTTTTACCCCAGAAAAAAAGCTATAAACAAATTGCCTGGTTCTAAAGCTACAGTAACATTTACTGAAAATAGAAGGATTTGCTTTTAGTTAAAAAACTGTGAATATTGGATAAAGAAAAAACATATAGCTATAGGAGTAAATAAAATTAAAGAGAGAAAAGAGGCATGAAGGCTAAGATAGATCAGAGATAATTTATATATAAAAAGCAAAAAAATAAAATAAAATTGCTAAAGAAAACATCATCACATTTAAAACCAGCTCCCAAGCCCTCTCTTGCACCACTTTATGTCATTTATGTGCTTTTGGTTATGTTTTAATGTGGGGGAAATGTCCTTTTTATTAAAACTGGTTTAAATTGCAATCCTAAAATTATTCTGTATTATTAAGTCAAATTTGGGTAAAGTTCTCTCTATACAAAAACAACAGATAGGTTTGCATTTTATGTATTCTTCATAGCAGATGATCTGTGATGCTGAGGATTTGACTCTCCTTTAAAACAGCAGGACTACCAGAAAACTGGAAACAGTTCTTTCAGCAAAAGTCAGCATGGAAATGGTTCCTCAGATGCAAACTCAGCCTTCTACTATGACCTATTTCCTATAAATATACAACCGGTAGGTAGAGGTGTTTGGAAGAGACATAAAAAAAAGAGGATCCAAAATTGTGGAAGATCTAAGTGGAGACTTTCTACAAATGTAAATCAGAAAAGCAAAAAATATGTATAATTTCACAATATCCGAAACTAAGTTCAACAAGTTAATTTTCAGCATAAAACTCCATTAAGTTTTTCTCGCTTGTGACCTGTTTTTCATTGTGTCCGTGGAGAATAAAACTGAGGACGCCAGAGGAAGGAAGAGAAGAAAAACAAAAGGAAAGGAGGGGCAAATAAGGCAAGCAGCTGCTGATTGAAGAAAGAAGGCAGAGTGAAAAATCTGAGACTGAGGGGTGAGGAGCTGAAGCACAAGTACAGATGAGGAGAAAAGAAGCAAAGGGAGGGAAAATGTGACATTTGATTGGGCCCCAGGCCTTAAACCCGATACGAACATCTAACTCTCTCAGCGGACGGCGGGCATTAGCAATGCCTCTTAGTTGAGGGTGAGCGGGACTGATTTAAGTTTGCATGGGAAACCAACAGATTAATCTTTTACAACACATGCTCCTCCGTTTAATAAGCTCTGCAGATATCAGACTTAGAGGGACGGAAGAAGAAAGAGTGATGGAAAAAAAAAGACGACTGAGAAAAAAAATCTCTGGGTGTCAAACCTGACTTTATGTGAGAAAATGTGCAAGTGAATGGAAAATTGCTATGTGCCCAGACAGATAATGACAAGGACATTAAATAGTTAATCATAGTTGCTTTTGGGGTGTTTGATAACGAGAGAGAAAGACAAAAATGGGGTAAGTGGTGGGGAAAGGGAGAGACAGACTCACCCTGAGGGACAAAGGAAGAGAGAGATGAAGAAAAATGAAAGAGGAAAGGGATGATAGTGAGGGAGTGTATTAATAGTTAATAGGTTGGGTATTTGGTGGTGTTTGATAAGCAGACGGCACCTAAAGAACTGATAAACGCTCTTTATTACCATTCCTATTCTTTCACTACTTTTCCCACAGTCCCCCTGTCTGACTTATTCCAAACCCCCCTTCTCTTTCTGTCACTTAGCAGGACTGATCACACCTCAAATCTCTGCGCCAGTCTGCCTGTAGCGTGTCTTTCAACCATCTACGGTTCCCCATATCCATGTCGCTGTAGATGTTTTTCTTCTACGTTCCTCCCTGCCTCCATCCGTTTTCAACTTCCCTGTCTCTTTTCCTTCCATCTTCCGCTCTCCTCATCCCAGATCCCTTATGTTTGGCCAACTATCTCCATTGGGCCTCTGATCTGACATGACAAGTGTCTCTTTTTCTCCAGGCAGAAAAAAGAAACAGGGGTGAAGGTATCAAAGAGAATCCTGAACTCACAACCCAAGGCATTATTTCTGCATCTGTCGCTGCATTATTCATTAAACCATCAGCATAGGGGCTTCCCTAAGACAAAATCCATATTATTTATTGATTATGTACACATCTGTCAATCACGCTGTAGCACATCAGAACTACAGAACAATTGGTCTGAGGCTGTTTGATGCCGTAAAAGCACCTGGTAGCTTAGTTATCAGGAAAGAAGCTTGTCATTGTGGAAAGTGAAATATTTCTGGTAAAATTAGCTGACAAAAACTAATTTTGAAAATGTAAAACATTGCTAGATATGAACTGTTTGGTGTTTCCAAACTTCTTCTTCTTATGCAGATGATAATTTGGTTTTATCTTGTATTTCAATCAATTTTA